>NC_063210.1:24638052-24736087 GCF_017589495.1 Alosa alosa | reverse complement strand
TAATTCCAATTTTGACAGTGTTCCACCACTTGGATTTTCATGGACTTTTGGCAGTATGTGATATGGGAAGGTTTCATAGGCCTACAACAAAAATATTTGTTGCAATTAGTTTTGGGGTGGGTGATTTTTTTTTCTCACATATTGCCTACACTAAATGGCAAAATTTTGAGTACCAGAGCCCGTTTAAAAATTCTCTGAAAATACAACATTGTGCTTCGTTATTGTGTCTCGTTGCTCGGCCTCTACAAGGCCCGTCTACGGAGAGCCTTGCCACTCCGTATTAAGTCCCATTGTACCGAATTTTGGATGCAGTTCCACCAGAGTTCCACTGGGGGCGATCGCCATGAGTGCAGAATGAATGGGAGTCAATGGAGCTAGACAGCTAAATTTGGTCTCTTTCACCTGATTGTCGTGGATAAATCTCAGATTTGATTGTAGTTTGTATAACTTCAACATGGGTTATAGGTCAAAAGTTGAATGAACGAGTACTTAAGTCCTTTTGATTTCTTACAGGTTGGGTCGTTGTTGCACATAACACGCTAGCATTGTGCTAATGAATGACGTCATTGACACATTTGAAAGGCTTTTTAGAACAATTAAGTGACTTTAAAAATATATAATACTCAACCAAGTGTATTTTCTTTGCCTCCCCTTTCGAATGCAATACTCAAATTACTTGAAAAAAAATATATCCCAAGAAAAGTGGATTTTGAGGGGTACAGCTCCATAGACCTCCATGCATTCTGCACTCGTGGACGAGCGCCCTCATGTGGAACCACAGCAGGAACTGCAACCAGTTCAGAAACCGGAAGTTTTCCGAGAGTGGCAGTTCTCCCCTTATTAGACATTCTCTGGGTAGGTCAACATCAGAGCCCGTCTACGGAGAGCCTTGCCACTCCGTATAGAGCTGCACAGTCCCGCCCACAACCAAAACGCGGTTAGGTGCCGGATGTAAGATTCCCATTCATTTGTCCCATTGACGTTTGGAAAAATCCGTATCTAAAGAGTTTTACAGCATGTCTTAGGCTAACCAGCTACGGCATAACTCATAAGCATCGCCCCCAGTGGAACTCTGGTGAAACTGCATCCAAAATTCGGTACAATGGCTCTGACCTACCGCAGAGTGCAAGACCCGGAAGTAATAACTATTCATTCATGATAAGCGAGTGCAAGGCTCAGGAATATTTCGTGATTGATTGATTTTCACTCGTTTCTTCATGGCTGAAATTAACATTTTGGCATATAAGTTTAAAGAGTTTTTTTTTGTTTTTAAAGATTATCTCTTAAATCATTCAACTCTTTACGTAGCCTATGGTAGGCTACGGCGTTTAGGACCTGTTTGACATCAGATGGCGATGGGTATATAGTCAATTTCGCTTTGACTGATCACAGTCAGTAACTTTATGTAGCCTAATTTGTGTCAGAAGTGCAATTCCGGGAATTTCTTCTGAAAATCGTGAACAGCAGTGACACTAATTTTTCAGACAACAAATAGAAAAGTTAAATAACCTGTCGTGTATCGTTTCCTACTCCTCCTTTCATGAAGATGACCAAGATTGAAAGACTGAATGCACGGGTTTCTAAACTGCTGACCGCAGCAGTCCACGAGGTGCTGGAGGTGGTAAAGGATACGGTGTCGGAGTACCAAGAAAAAACCGCTCGAACTCAGAGGGAGAACGAGAGACTTCGGAAGAAACTCGAGGGACTACAACAATGGTTTGATCGAGAACGTGAGTTTTGTTGCTATTATTGTCAGTTCTACATTATATTACCCTCTGGCATTTACTAGATAGTCTAATATCATTCAGTGGATAGAATTATGCAGCTGCTCACAATTTGTAGTGAGAGGTGGAGACAGAGACACAAGGAGCAGAAACACATGGTAAACACAACAGCACATGGTATAAGTAAACAAAGTATACCATAACCAATGATATCTCTGCTATAAAATGAAAACCCAAGACCAAACTTTTTTTTTTATTATTCAGGTTTGAATATTATAATTACGCATGACATAATTATATTCATTTTCATTCAAATCTGTGCCAATGCGGTCCAAAAGTGATGATTTCACACCGAATGACCCATGTATTTGTTTTCTCTAGTGTCACGGGTGTCCAGAGCACGTCCTCCATTGCAGGCCAGCCAATCAGAGCAGTCCAAATGCTCATGTAAACAACTACCGTCCTCTGAGGCATCGGGCAAGCCAGAGCTGGAGTCCAGAGCGACTTCTGCAGATGAAGTGAAGAATCATCTGGAGTTAAAGGTAGAATCCATCATCAGCGTTGAGCAAGTGGCTCTTTCATGTGTCACCGTGGTGGATACAGAAAGTGACAGCTCTGCTCACTCACAATCTGTGAACTCAAAGGACACCTCAGCACATGCAGAAAGTGTAGTGTTTCCCAATGGACGCTCATCACTGGCTAACTCCACCTCACTCACTCAGCAAGGGATGCCAGCCGACGTCAATATCATCAAAGCGGAGCCCGACCTTCTGGAATATTCCCTCTCCCAGCAACCCGTGCCTTCACACCAGCTGTACGACCACAAGGAACCCACCCCAGATTATGCCCTTAACGCAGCACAGAACGATGTCCAGGAGTTAGATCTCCTGCAGCACAGCTCTGATACTTCAGAAGTGCCACACTACATTCATTCTGACACATTCAATGCCTTTGTGGAGTCGTTCCCCCTCAATCAGGCCCAGCAGCAGCAACAGCAGCAACAGCAACAGCAGCAGCAGCAGCAGCAACATCATCGGCGTTTCTCTGGCCAAGAGGAGAGCCACCGCTGCCTGCTGTGCGGCAAGATCTTCAGTCGGCTGAGTGGCCTTCGCATCCACCAGCGCTGCCACACGGGCGAGAAGCCGTACACGTGTGGCCACTGCGGCCGGCGCTTCAGCCTCGCCGGGAACCTGCAGAAGCACAAGCGTGTGCACACCGGTGAGCGGCCGTATGGTTGCCAACAGTGTGGCAAAAGTTCAGACAGTTGATCCACCTCAAGACGCACCAGAGGATCCACAGCTACCGCCACCTCAGCTTCTGAGGCGTCTTGCTTGATGTTAACTAATTTAACATCAGGATTTTAATTTCAACATTGATACAGACTTTTTGAAAAGATATTCTTGTAGACAATGTTGTTATTGGGTTTATTTAACATGAGAAAGGGGTAGGACAATGACATCAGAGGAGCCAGCAAAAATAAGGGCAATTTACTATTTATCGTTATTTTCACTATTTATAATCCTTTCCACTGATGCACAGATACGGACCTAAGGACCTAAGAAAGCTTGAAAACACAAGACTTAAACTATGTATTTTGTTTGTTTCCAATTTATGTTGTAATATAAGTCCTTCTGGGGCATGTCATTTCCACATGTGTTTGGCTGTTGTTGGTTGTCATTGGCTGTAGAATGTTATAATGTTGAAACACTTACATAAAAAACTTTTTAAACATTTAGTTGTTTAGAGTGTTACCTTAAATTGTGGTATTAATGGTATACAATTTGTCAATTAGACCAAAATATCTGATGTGGCATGCAGTGGTTGCATTGGATTTCTGGAGAAAAAACATCTGAATAAATTAAATGCAGTTTTGCTTCATATTTCCAAAAACCACTAAATGTGCAAACCTAATTGTCCAGGTTATTTACCTTGTACTGCTAGACCACAAATTTGACGGAATAAGAACTGAATGCTTTAGAGCCATTTTATTCTTTCCTTCACACAAGCTTACGTCACAGACCATTTGGAGGTACAATCAATATCAGAGTTTTGGTTGATTTGACCATCAGTTAACTTTGAAACCGGCATCTTACTTTGGATAGACAATAGCAATATGAGTGATTAACGTCAAAAAATCTAGATTGGAGTAACTCAACATAAGGCACTTCTGATATGTTTAGTATTCTGAAGACGTCGAATATCCCGTTATAGTAACCAAACACACGTTTTAAGTAATAATTAATAGCAACCCCCCTCCTTAGTTCAAACAAAAGTTCCTTTGCAGTTTATTATACAGTCTATCATATAGTTGTTATGAAGGGCGTACAATAAACAACGACTCTTATTATGACAGAAGTGCTATTATGGCCGGAAGTAATTCCTTAGTACAAACAAACCCTGATGAGGAACAGCGTAGTTGTTATACCGAATCAGGGATACAGTTGTTTTGAAACTACTGATTTAGACTTGTTACGTAAATGTCAAATGGCAATATTTCACTTTCAGAGATGCATGTTTGCTGACCCTGTCATCTTATAAGCCCACATGGCTTAAGTTACTCTTGCAAGTAAGCTTGGAAGCTAGTTGGCCTGCTAGCTAATGAAGCAGCAGACAACTATTAATAACGTAACGTTAACTCTCCTTGGCTCGTTGATAAGCTGGAGAACCATCTAAAATATATTTTATATTTGTTTTGTATGTAACCAGTAGAATTTATAGACCTAAAAACGTGACAGGAAAAGGATACTGGAATGTCAGCGACGACAACAACAATGGAAAGAAATCAGATGTATTCAAGGTAACGTCGCTATTTAAACTGTCGAGTTTATGGTTTGGTCACTGGTAGGCTAATGGCAAGTTGCATAAAACCAGTTGTGATGTGAGACTTAGTAGTTTGCTCTGGAATCCCTCCATATTTCATCAACAGTCATTTAGCTAAGAAAACAAGCTGTATTGAAGCATTCAGTGTTCACATTAAACACAGTAGCCTAAACCGGTATTTTACGATAGATCTTTTTGATTACGCCTCCTAAGCATATGTATACAGTTGTTAATTTATATATCATACAGAGTGTCGAAAATTGATCGACTTAATGCTCGAGTGTCCAAGTTACTCACGGTGGCCGTGCATGAAGTTCTGGAGCTCGTGCGGGAGACGGTGTCGGAGTATCAAGAGAAAACCGCCCGCACTCAGCGGGAGAACGAGAGACTCCGGCAGAGGTTGCACGACGCCCTGGGAAGGCTGGAGAGCGAGAGGGAAGGTGAGAAGAGCGTAGCGAATAATCTACTTATACATAGTCTTCCACACTCAACACCTTGACCAGTTCCTTGAGTTCCGTCTCTCTCTCTCACACACTCACACACACATGCACATCTTAAATTCGTGTCTAAACGGTGAGTTTTTTTTGTAAACTGTGACACTTTAAATGACAGTATTTGCCAAAAAAAAGATAATTGTAGACTTCATTCTGCCTATCAGCAGTGAGACGGGTTCAGCTGGCCTCTGTTTTGGAGTGTGCTATTATTCAGGAACAGCAGCAGCAGCAAGATTGTGATGCAGCTAGGTCTTCTCCTGTGAGCCTTGAGCTCGAGAGCCCTCCGGACGATGAGAAGCCAGTGGTGGGCGATGCACAGCGCGAACAGACCGTGGAGGAAAGGCCAGAGGAAGAGCAGAAGCTCTCGGCAGAGGCGCTCACAGAGTGTGCCGTGAGAGTGCAACTGATGTTAACTGACCACGACAGGACCTCAAGCGGCGAAGGGGCTGCCCCCACTGAAGACACTGTGAGACTCTGCGTTGTCGACGGCATCAAAAGCGACGCTGACGCCGTTGCAGTGAGCCGTGTAACCACACTGACCCCAACGACAGCAAACTGTGTCCTGTCGCCTCGCAAACACACCTTAGCTGACGCCCACGCGATTTCGACGGAGCACATCAAAACCGAGCCGGTCTCGCCAAAGTCCCCCATCGGCCAGCAGGAGGCGCCATTGGGCACCTTCGGCCTCACAGAGGACCTGAGTGGCGCCAGGCAGCAGCCAGCTCCTCACCGAACCCTGAACAGTGCTGCTGGGCCCTACGACCTCCTGTTTGTTCCCCCGTCCCAGCCAGCCCCGGCTCATCCTCATCAGTCACCGCAGGGCCTGGGCCGACGTCTGGGGCTCGGGTTCGGCCGGGCTCCGCGCCTATCCGGTGACATCCGGCGCCAACGTCAGGGTGGCCTGCGCCGTGACGAGCCGCACGTGTGCGGCGTCTGCGGCAAGACCTTCGGCCGGCTGGGCAACCTGCGTATCCACGAGCGCTGCCACACGGGCGAGAAGCCGTACGCGTGCGGACAATGCGGCCGCTGCTTCAGCCAGGCTGGCGACCTCAAGAAGCACAGGCGAGTGCACACCGGCGAGAAGCCCTACTACTGTGGACAGTGCGGCAAGAGCTTCAGCCGCGGCGAGAACCTTCGCCGCCACCAAAAGATCCACGTCGGGGAGAGGGCCCAACTCCAGCAGGCCTGGGTCGACCTTAGACCCACTCAGAACTGAGAAGGTGCAGCGTCCGTCTTTGGACAGGAGAGATGGACTGATCCGCACATGTGCTTCAGGGCGCCACTGATCCTATCTGATGATGTGTTTAAAATCTTCACTATAACAGCATGTCCTAACAGGATGCAATGTGAGCAAAATTTAGCGGTGAAATCTGTTTGATTACATTGTTTTCAATTGGAATTCCTGACTGTACGTACGCGACACGAAGCAGTGCTGTGCAGCTTGAGGCAAAGCAACGTTTTGAGCGAACGTTTTTGTCTCTTTCCTTTCTGTCCGTCGCGTTGCTCGGCTACTTAGAATGATAAACTATTATGATGCAATATAAGGTCATGATATTGAATGCAACAAGACCGTTGTTTGCTCAGGTCCTGTTAGGACACGCTGTAATTTAAAACAAAAGAGAATGTTTGCGCACCAGAGTATTTCCCAGAATGTAAGTAGAAGCAACGTTTTGACCTGACAGGGTATTTTCTTTTAATTACATTTTTGGGAGCTACTCCGTTGTGTGGACATTCTCTGTTGTTTTACCTTGTAGTATATTTTGGCCTGCACGTGGCCTAAATACAGGTGGGAGGTGCACGTAACCACTCTACCAGACTCTATGAAATCTTAACTATTTAATTAAATGGTGTACTCTATACTGTATATAGAGGTTTCTCACAATAAAGTGAAAAAGTGAAGATTTTGAACACAATTTGAGACATGGATACTGAACTGACTGATCAGTGAATGGGAGTTGATCTGGATCATTGGCTGTAACGAATGTGAAAATAAATTAATTGGGAGATGACTGTTGCTTTTTTTCTAGACTATAAGGTTATTATTATTGAGCATTTAATGAATGTGAATTTTTTCTCGAGGCAAAGCACAGGTTGAAGAAGCTAACCAACCAAGGTCATAATTTAGTTTTACTGATTGTTTGGTGTTTACTCAGTGAGTTTTTATTAACCCCCACACCTATCATGTCCATTCTGTCAACATCTATGCCACATTGGTGCATTGTGTGGTTTTGTCCATAGATATTAGAAAGCTAGATCCCATATTGGGCTCCAGATCGTACGTAAATAGCATCGTCATCTTGGTGGGGGCAACAATTACTGGAGGCCAAAGGAGGAGCATGTGACTCTGACTGGAAATCAGACAGGTGTCTCTGATTGCCAGCAAGTGTTGCCCATAGACAGTAAAGGCGTTTGCGCCCAGTAATATGGCGGCCACGTTCATGTATGCCACTAGAACTTGACAGACAATGTGGTATGTAGCTTTAATATCTATGGTTTTGTCATTGAAGGTCTGCTCGATTTGATACAGTAGCATAACTTTAAAGTCATGATGACAAAAAGAAAATTAAGTGATTGTGGTTAATTCTCTTTACAGATTCAAGAAATTTATATTTTATCTAGGCCTACTTGTGAATATTTAATCTGTACAACAGAATACAACATACTACTCAAACATATACTGTCATTATGTCTTTAGAATTACAATATTGTTGTAAATGTGACCGTAGTTTAATGTTTGGGCAACTACATTTTGGAGCCTCTCTGTGTTTGTTTGTGTGTGTGTGTGTGTGTGTGTGGGTGGGGGCATGCAACAGGCCAATGAACAATCAGACTTATCAAGAGGTGTGTGTGTGTGTGTGAGAGAGAGAGAGAGTGTGTGTGTGTGTGAGTGAGTGAGTGAGTGAAAAGGGGTGGGAGAGACAGAGAGATAAGGTATGGAACAGTTGCTTATCAAGTCGTGTGTGTGTGTTTGAGAGGTGTTTTCTCTCCTATGTGTCTTAGAAACAGAGACAAAAGCCATGGTGAGTTCTGATCATTGCCAGCTCATTCATGGTTGTTTCATTAAGGCTAAATGATTTTATTTATCATTGTTGCTGATGTATTTGTTAGTACTACAATGTATTTTAATATGTAATGTATGTATTTCACCTCTGGGGAATAACTTGTAAATATAATAAGTTTGTACATGGTATGCAGCAGACATAAAGTAGATATTTTAAGTCCAGACTTAACAATTCTTAGTGTTGTCTGTCTCTAGTTCGCTTATGTGTCATGCAAAAGACACATTCACACCACACTACAAATATAGCCTCATTTTGTGTGTGTGTGTGTGTGTGTGTGTTATTATTTACGTTCTTGACCGCTGTGGTTTAGCAGCAAATACAGGATATGAAAAGTGGAACTACCAACGAGGGCCAGTTTCTGTCAGAAGCGATATCACAGTCGGGATCAGTCTGAGTCATTATCCGTAACTGGTGGTATGAGTCAGTATGCGAAACCCTTGCGGTGCGGTCGGTGCTGAGGAGAGATAGCGTAAATAGACAATGATCTCTGGAGTTTGAGCTACGCTTCCTGGAATTTACCGTGCGTAAAAAACACAACTGTTTTAGGCTACCGCGGGTGTCACTGGCTAATGGCTATTTGGTTTAAGGAAACCAGCTGTGTGAAGTTTTCGAAGACCATATGTTTTTAACGCGGGGGATGTGCTCACCTTGGCACCAGGAAGTATGCGTTTAACAACACCCCTTTTTACCCAGCCCACGAGTAAAAACTCTCCAGACCGTTGACATAGTAGGGCGTTCTGCAGATGTATCTATGTGTTATCAGTTCGTGTTTTGCCGTGTAGGCTACCAGGTTTAACCACCTCGTCAAGTCCGTCGTGGGAAATGTTTGCATCGCTTTGAATGATTGTTTGGAAGCGGAGGGTTGACCAGCAATAACCTATGCGTAAAACAAGAAGAGCAGAGATCGTTGTTTTTGGGGAACAGAACAGGTATGTTAAGAATGGCTCTTTACTGACATGCCGTCAGGGCTTCAGGTCATTTAGTAGGCTACTGTCTATGTCAGTAGCTTATTTGTTCATATAGGGCTATACGCCTCGCCAGCTTATGTCTTGGTATGCGCGCATGCAGGCCAAACCTTAGACCTGCAGATAAAAGCGGTATTAATGATTAATGACCAGTGCGTGTGGGAAAGGAAAACTAACCTTGTTTATGAGGCGCAGTTATGAACTAACACAGGGCATTTTGCTCAGTCTGAACTTGCAGTTCTATACAGATTTGTTCAGGAAGCCTTTTATTTTCAGAGTGAAATCAGGAAGAAACATTCACCTGCTCATTTAATTCAGTAGTAAAACAAAATCAAAATGTGCATGCTTTGTTTTCAAACTCCAGACAGTAGTTAAAGAGTTATGAAGATTCATGGGAAGATTTTGAACCATTACCTCTCCTGCAGTTCATCCACGGACAAAGAGGGATATCTGTACAAAAAGGTATACACACACTCACTCACAACCACCTAACAGTAGCCTATTGCAGATCATTTGCATAGATAGAAATGTAAATGTTGAAACAGTGTGGGTGAACAAACTAATGGCTTTTGGACAGACAGTAGAGTGCAGTGCAGCTTGAACTAAGCCTCCCTAGTTAGAATAGGGTTAAAGGTACAGTCCCCCACCTAGTGAAAGGTTTGAAGTGGAATTTGGGTACCCTCCCATCAATGGTCCATGAAGCAGCATTGTCAGTTGACTGAAGTGATATTTGTCAGTGGTCCAAGTCACTTTGGTCTATTTGGAATAGCATAATTTATTGGATGTAGGCTACACTCGGAATGGACAGCTGAAGGACTGTGAGGAGAATAGCCGAAGCATTTTGTATTGTTATGGTTATGGTTATGGTCAGCCATTTGCCAAACTCTGTTGTCCAAAGCGACTTACAGTTATTACACTGATTGTAATTGAGGACTGTGCCTTTAAAGGAGGCTCAAGGGCTGTGCTTGTTCTTGTATCCCCCATAAGAGGGACTCTCTCTTGTTGCAAGTGTAACCTGCCTTGTGTTGTCGTCTGTGCGGTTCATCGCTGCACCTGCCCGAGTTTGAACAGCTGAATTTGCAGAACCCTTGGCCTGGGGGGCAGGCCTGCTAACGTGGGTGCTAGCGTCTGTGGCTAACACGTCCCTTAAGGCATCGGGAGGGAGGCTTGTGTACTTTACTGCACACTGCACAGTTGCTCACACAAAGTTAAACATGGTCTATTTGCTCTCCCTTGGCTCAGGGTGAGGTGAACACATCCTATCAGAGGCGCTGGTGCATCTTGAAGGGGAACCTGCTGTTCTACAAGGAGCGTCCAAGCGAGCGAGACGTTGCGGGCGTCATCGTGCTGGAGGGGTGCTCCGTGCAGCTGTGCGAGTCCGAGGAGAAGTTCGCCTTCTCGCTGGTGTTCAGCGAGCCGGGCCTGCGCACGTACAAGTTTGCAGCCGAGGACCAGGCCAGCCTGGAGGGCTGGATTAAAGCCTTACTGTTGGCCAACCATGGCTACCTCGCACTGCTCGTGAAGGACCTGCAGGAGCAATACCTTGGTAAGCAGAACCAGGCCAAAGAGAAACATAAAGAAAGTTAAATGTCTAGGAATACAAAAGACAAATATGAATTGAGTTGACTTAGAAAAGGTAGAGATCCAGTGTACTGATTGATTGATGATTGAATCCTACACAGCTAAGACCCAAATGATCTATACCCACGCCAAATGTATGCATTCTTTGAACAATATCAGATTCTTCTGTCTGGATTATATATATGCAGTTGTGTTTTTTTGGTTGCATTGTATCAAATCAAAATGATTAATTACGGTCCCTGGCTATGATGAGACTCATTCACAACATTTAACAACACTGATATCAGTCACACATCCTGCAGCATGCATTCACACAGGATGTCTCTCTCTCTCTCTCTCTCTCTCTCTCTCTCCCCCCCCCTCTCTCTCTCCATCAGAGGCTGCTTGTGCAGCTGGAGAGACCCCAGCAGACCCACAGTGCCTGGGGGGAGACGGCTTGGCCCAGTCCCACTCTCGAGGCCTCATTCCGTGGTCCATCTTCTACACCAGCCCCCCTGCCCCGGAGGCGAGGGACTCTGTGGACCTGGGTGCTCCGCAGCAGCTGCTCCTGAACGCACCCACCAACGCCAAGGCAGCCAATAAGAAGTCTCCAAAGCTGTGGCCCAAACGGAACGCGCTGGTCGCCCCAATCAATGGCCCCGCCCCGCCTCAGGGGGTGTGGTCAGACCCCACGGAGGACTTTAGGCAAATGCATGAGGAGTTCGGGAAGGAAGTGAAAGAACTGATTGCTGATTGGTCAAAGAGGAAACCGGAAGAGGCTTCAGTGCAAGGTGATTTGATTGATCTGAGCTGATACCAAAATAATAACGTCAAAATAATATGTCAGAAGCAGAATACCATATATTTTTTTGAAATATTTAAGAACTTAAAATCGTAATTGTAAATTAAAATCTGTATTACCAAGGAATTAATATTAATGCACAGTCTTTCCAGATTGGGCCTGAACTAAGCTATGGTACATTTACATTTGTTTTGTGTTGTTGTTTGTTTTCATTAGCGTACATCAACAGATGGCATAGGCACTGTAATGTTCTTAATATGCACTAAATTGCACTTAACGTTGTAGTCCCAACACTGCATGTCTTAGTACTGTGACGTGAAGAGAGAAGTAGAGTATCTTGGTGTCTGATATAGTGGGGACCCAGCATACCGTGACTCACTTGCCGTTGTCTGGTAGCAGGTGCCATCGGGAGACAGTCGGAGCAAGCTCTGTTTCAATTTCAATTTTCAATTTCAATTTCACAGAGTGTTAAAACATTCAATGCACTCCATGCACGACTCCATTTTGGATTGGCTTGTACTGGCATATCAACTTCCTGTTTACATTAATACATTGGCAGATATGTCTCTTTTCTATAGTCACTGTCTTCAAAACCTTGTCTCGCGTCTAATGTAGACCGACTTTGTGAAAATGTGTGCCACTCACTCCAGCACGGAAAAGAGTTTAAAATGTTCTTTAGCTTAATCAAGCAACTTATGTCATTGAACTGGTTACATAACTTTAGCTATGGTGATCAACTAGCAATAGCCTACAATATTAAAACTTAGAGGCCAGTAAACTGTTATTTTCTGTCATAGCCTGTACAGTGAAACAGGAAGTTGATTGCCCAGTAGGAAGCAAATCCAAAATGGAGTCATGCATAGAGCCTATATTCGGCCCCAGATCTGATGGATCAGTCTACTGAAATCTGTGCCAGCTTAACTACACGTTTTTTAAAGTGGCAGTTCGTACAGTAAGACATATTGGGACATATTGAAAAGTGATGCAAAGGTAGCTCAGTTTTTCAGTACACTTGTATTAAAACTGTACTGTAATCATAATTCATAAACATCATACTAACAGACTGATGAACAGATAATGAACCATTCATGACCATTTTCAATAGGCTCTGTGACTATGCAAACTTTACTATAAGCTAAAGAATTGCCAAGATGCATGAGGTGCCAAAGTGGGTTTTTAAAAATGTTTTGCCACATGTGAAGCCTAACCCAAATGCATAGGGCCTGCTGTGCATCACCCATTGTGCTATACATTTATGGTGGTTAGTGAGGTTCACCATTCACTGTAAAACACGTTGGGTGCTTGAAAAGTTTGAAAAGTGCTATTTAAATGCAGTGAGTTCATTCATGTGTTGTTGCTAAAATATTGTGTGGCATTTTTTGATTGAATGTAGACATTTTGTTATACCAAAAAGTCCTTAATTTAAGACAAGTTAATGTGTTTATTAGTTTTATGATATTTAATTTTGATAGCTGAATTATGGTTTGATGTAGACTATTATTTTATTAGATGCATATTTATAATCCTGAAATTCTGTTTGGTGTATATGAGTTATGTTAACTGTCATATAGTTGTGTTTGAATCCAAATTTACAAGCCAAGCCATTAAAAGCGTAGTTTCACAATCAGAGTTTTTACTGTACTGTTCGTACTACACTTTGTACACACTGACATTGTTACAGTATAAAGAAAATAAAGGCTTTTAACGCATTGTGCAAAGGACAAATGGCCACTGTAGGCCAGATTTACTGTAAAGGTAAATCTTTCTATACATCCTGACGTTCCTGACGCAAACCAGTGTTGGAAATATATAGAGTACTTAAGTGTTGAATGCCTCCTCTACAGCAGGACTCTGTTGTGATGTCCTCTCACGCCGCATATACACTACTCACAAAAAGTCAGGGATGTTCGGCTTTCGGGTGAAAATTCAGGATGAACCTAAAATCCACTACAACCTTTACAGCTGAACTTAATGTGCCTTTATTTCACCCAAAAGCGCAGATATCCTTAACTTCTTGTGAGTAGTGTGTGGCCTTAAGTCATCTGTGTAAGTGGTCGGCGATTGTACACCTTCCACCAAAACAAATCCTCAATTGGGTTGAGGAATGGGGGATACTGTGGGAGGAATACCCATAGCACCCTGTCAGGTGCTGTGAGCTACTGCCTAATAGGATGTGAATGATTAAAAAGCACATAGTCCTAAATGACAGCATATCTGTGTCAAATTAGACCCCTCTTGTTGTTACGGATTATAAATGTCCGATGGTCAAAATATGGGCCAAAATGTAAAAAAAAAACCAGACTAACGCGCTCCACACCTTGGTATATTCACAACGGTGCTAAATCCTCCTGAACATCAAAAATAAACTTATAGCACTAAGTTATTTTCTTTTTTCTTTTTCACTGTGATCAGAGATGGCCGTTTACATAGTGATGCTCCCTCCCCTTTGGCCTGGCACATTAATGGTAGCTCTGTGGCCGGTGAAGCCAGTCTTTTCAATGTATAGAAAGCTGTGCAGTGGTTCCATGGAATACAGTTACATTATACTATATCTCCAGAAGAGAGAAAAAAAAGGCCCCGGCCGTGGCGCGACGGGCTGGGGCACCTGCACCGTACGCTGGCGACCCGGGTTTGATTCCCGCCCCATGGCCCTCTTCAGATCCCACCCCGGCTCTCTCTCTGCCACTCACTTCATGTCATTCTCTACTGTCCTGTCATTAAAGGCATGAAAAAGGCCAGAAGAGAAAAAAGTTGGTAACGCTTTATTTGACAGTATGGACATAAGAGTGACATGACACTGTCATGAATACATGACACTGTCATGACACATGAACCCTATAATCCTATCCCCTAACCCTATCCCCAACTCTAACCCTAAACCTAACAAATATCAACTATATATAGGGTTATATAGTTTGGCAAAAAACGAATGTCACTTAAGTTACGTCATAAACGTTTATGACTTGTTTATGACACGTTCATGACAGTGTCATGTCACTCTTATGTCGATACTGTCAAGCAAAGTGTAACCAAAAGTTTTACTGTATGAAGTATCTATTTTCATTTTGGACGATATTTGTGTAAATGGACACATTTTCTGCAGCAGCTGTTTAAGGGTTGTGTCTGTAACTCCTATTGTCACTACATAAAGTTGTTATATGCCCATAAACAGTGACGGAATGGGATCAAAAAACGTCCCTGGCATTTGCAATGACACACAACATGATAATTCTGATGGATGACATTGGGAAATGTTTACTAGAGCCTGTGTGTAAATAAATAGGTCTGCCTGTGTTGCACCATGCTAATAGAAGGCTACTTAAGCAGCTCTCCGAGCAGCCACTTAACAAGCGGCATGTTCCCAAAATCTAGACGGCCAGTCCGTCACTGCCCATTAACGTTTTATCTGCATATAATGATATCGAAACCGTTAGGCCTGGTGAGGCCAGGTAAAGACCGTGGACCCAAAAGCAGACTCCGAGGCAGAGGGTTGATCACAAAGAGTTAATGCAGATGTGACCGGAGCACAATGCCCCAAATCAGTTTACACCCAGTCACACTAAATAACAGAGCTACCTCACAGTTCTTATAGATAAGACAGAGACGTGGTCTGCAATTTAAATAAATATATTTTATTTAAATTTGAGGACTGAAGCTGAAAAGCAAACAACCATTAAGATAGGCCTACTACAGTTTATAAAAATATATAATTTATTTTCTACAACAGATGGTACAAGCAACTCCCATTTATTGACGGGAGGTCTTAAACAACGTTAATGTGGATGACCGACGCTGATGGGAGGGGTATACTCACCTTATGGGCTCCCAAAAGTGCAGTTATCACCCGGTGCTCTCTCACAGCGAATCTGACACTGCAAACTAGGTGCTATATGTGTTTCAGGTGCAATTAGAATGAACACACTAACGCGTGAAGGGGGTACCCCTGCTGACTAACCCCACCACCATACAGCATCGAGTCCACAAATTAGTTGCTCTACCGATTTCAGTCTGTAAAATGTACCCGTATTAAGCTAGCTATACCAGTTGCCCGAGCACAAGAAATAGAGAGGGAAAATAAGGACGCACAATATCCTCGAAGGCTCACACACCGCCTCACAGACACTCACGCCCCCTCCCAGGCCTACAATCAGCAGCGCAGACGAAAGGGAGCGAGACGGAGACCCACGATAAGCCACAAACACACAAGCAACAAAAGAACAAACAAATGAAAATACGTTAATCAAATAAAACCACAGGCAAAACAGCAGTGACAGTCACACCCAGGCAATCCACGGTGTTCAATATGGCTATTGGCTACTCCGTGTTGTTAAGTCAACTCGCCGAACTGTGCCCAAGGCAGTGGAAACAAACACCCAGGGACTCGCAAGAGAACCAGGAGAGCAGGAAGGCATGTCCGAGGGTAGGTGGGGATACAGGGAACAAGACAAAAGGCAGGGAAGCGATCAAGATGCACAAAGAAAGTGCAGGAAGCATTTAAAGGGTAGCGTGCTACGAGATTGGCCATTAACTCACGTGACTTCACTTGGTTGCCGAAGTAATTAGGTGATATCACCTTGTCACACAGACAAGAGCAAAACTCGCAGCCAGATCCTACGTGGTACAGTAGCCTAAGACTCAAGGCAACTGCAGTAAAATAAACACACAAAAATGACTTGCTTGATAAGGCAGTATGTGTTTGGAAACTAAAACATTGTGATTAACTCTACTGATGCTTTCTTTAAGGAGTATGGCTTCAAGGACCCCCTCCCTTAAATTAATCTAAAGGATTTGTATAATGTTCTCTGCTTTGTGTGTCTAGTTTGCTTAATCTGACACTGTGTCTGTATTGCTTGTAAGTATAAGTATATATACTCTTTTGATCCCGTGAGGGAAATTTGGTCTCTGCATTTATCCCAATCCGTGAATTAGTGAAACACACACACAGCGTTCACACAGTGAGATGAAGCACACACTAATCCCAGCGCAGTGAGCTGCCTGCATCAACAGTGGCGCTCAGGGAGCAGTGAGGGGTTAGGTGCCTTGCTCAGTCGGGGTTTGAACTGGCAACCCTCCGGTCACAAGTCTGAAGTGCTAACCAGTAGGCCACGGCTGCCCAATGGCCTGACGTGCTGGTAGAATGTATAGGTGAATATAGTATAGTGCATGACGAGTGCACGAGTGATGATTCTACAGTGTACAGTTTCCCTATAGGCTATTCAGATTGAGGTATCCAGAGGAGGGTATGCGTATACACCCTGGTGGGTATCATATAGAATGGCCCCCCTTAAGATGAGGGGGTATTTCCATGTGGTGAGACTAAGGCTGTTCCTCAAAGTTGACGGATCCTTCAAGACTGCTTTCTCAAGTATGTTATGTCATCGAATCTCACTGTTCCAATGTCAAGGGTGCTTGGTGACACTTGGTAGGCATCCCAGGGAACACCATAGACTCACATGAACTCTGACCCTGGAAGCAAGTAGGCAGGCCCGGAGTGGGTAATCGGGAGAATTCCCGGTGGGCCGCTTCACTTTTGGGCCGGTCGAGGGAAAAATATTGACATTTGCCACGTTAATCTATCTTCTCTTAAAGTTGGCTACACACGTTCGCATTGTATGCCTAACACCGCAGCCTCTGCATGGGTTGTTCTCCCCTCCCAACAAGAGTTAATTGGTTGGGTCCATATAGCCCGTCTTTCCTAAAAAGTTTTCTCAGATACCAGCCGGGCCGGCCCTACCGTGGTGATAAGCGTCAGGGAGGATGGATGGTACCAAGAGGCCATGAGGGACTGAAAAGGTAAAAAAGACGAAAAGTATTGGAGGGAAATGCTGCCAAATGTGTCAAGCTTCCAGATTTTTTTTGAAGAGGACAATAAAATGGCAACTGGTAAAGAGAGATAGCCATGCGGCGCACAGTGGCGTAATTATTGGACTAATACTGGACGTTGTAGCGTTGTCAACCTATTCGCAAGCGACATATTAAATTAATTAAAATATTAGCCTTTTTGGATCATCCAATATAGCAATTCATAGACTTTGCAAATATTGCAAGTCTCTGTCATCTGTGTATGCAGTAGCCTAGGCCTTATAACAAAAGTAGCCTCTGAGCAGCAGATCAGCCAGTCCCCCGCTGAAAATGATGAGCCCGAAATTAGTTAACCATGAATTAAAGTTATTTTATGTAAGAAAGAACAGTACGCTATATGACAGCAGTAGGCTACATGATCAACCTATATGCCTTGTTTGCAAAGACCCATGCAGAAAAAACATGTAAACAATACAGTAGTTCAATATGCCTCTTAGTGGAATTGTGGGATATATTTGAAATGCTTTATTTCTTCCTTCCTGTTTTTGTTAACTTATCAACCTATCATAGTGGAATATTGGTTGCCTTATTTATCCAATTTCCACCACCACTAAAAAAGTGGGCCGGTCTTGGGCCTGAAACTCCAGTGCTGAAAAGTGGCCCCACTCCAGCCCTGCAAGTAGGCCTAGGCTTGCTTCTTGTTAACTACATTTCCTTGTGCTAAAGCATCACACTGAATTTTCCCTACTGGAGATCAATATATTGTGAAAAAAGGTAATGGTAATATATTTAGAAAATGTTGCTAATTAAACTGAATTTAAAAAAACATTCTTGAGATTTGACCGCTGGTTTCCTGGAGCCCTTTCCATCGTGGTGGCATTAGCCAAGGACTTGTAATCAAGGAGGACAAAGTAGTCTCTGCTAGACAGAGACATGAGCTGAGAGCTCAAGGATATTGTGGTCAAGTGAATGGAATGCTGCACTTAAATTAAGCAGTAAATAAATGAAGACTTTATCGTTTTCCATATTCAGATCATTAACCACCACCATCTCTGTGAAAGGGTGATGGAAATTTGCCTTTGTGAGATGAGATGATGCCACGTTTGTGTTGGTTGTAATAACACACCTGCGCATTCAAATGAAGCCTAAAATAATATATTGCCAGCCAAGCACCTATAGTGAACCAGAAGATCTCCACTGGGTCACACTTCAGAACCAAAAAGTGTCAGAAAACCTTTTTTCAAGTAAGTCAGACTCACAACTTAGATGTTAATTATTGTACATTCTGTCTGCATACTAGCCATACTTACATTTTTAAATTGTGCTTAATTGTGCCCTGTGCATGTGTGGGTGTTCCTGCCAGCGTGTGGCTTCTGTGGGTGCTCGTTCAGAGGCAGCGCAGCGGCTCGTCCACATCTAACAATGTTGACATGCTTAACCTCACCGTCATGGACTTACTTTTCAACCTGCATCTAATTGCTAATGTACTCAATTTTTTTGTCTGGCGTGATGAACTCGTACAGTCTGGATGTCTGTTCTTTTACTGTTTCACCCTGTGTGGCATGCCTCTGTTCATGACCTGCATGTGTGCGGACTGCTACATGGCTGTGGTTCACTCCATCACGTACATGAAAATGAAGAACGGGAGATACAGACTGGTGCTCTATGTACTGGTCTGGTTAATCACACTCGTTTATGGGAACGCATTCGTGTCCGTTAGTTTTTTAGCCATAGTGACCTTCCTGTCACTTGGCCTTTCAGCTGCAGTCATCGCCTTCTGTGACATCTCGATCATCTGTGCTCTGAGAAAGCCAGATCCTTCGGGTAGGAGTGACGTCCACCCGCAGAAACAGAGAGCTATGCAGACAATAATGAACAGCCTCGTCATGACAGCAGTGTACTACTGTCCTCCGCTGCTTGTGCTAGTGGTGTACCAGTTAATGGATATGAGTGAGACACAGAGTTATTTTGTAATGTGGTCATTCCCAGTTATATTTCTGCCACAATAGCGAGCAACCTCATGCCTGTTGTCTACCTGGCGTATCTGGGGAGTCTAAAGAACATCAAGCTGTGTTTCAGAAATGAATGAATCACAAAATGCCTCTTGCTCCTGTGTGCTTGACCCTGGGGCCCTGCATAGGCAGTCCTGATGGGCCCCCATGTTATGAAATTTAATTAGGAAATGAAAATATCTAGGTAAAATAAAATATATTCCAGACTTTTCAAGGGCCCTCTCTCCCCTTGGGCCCCTATAATCAGTAGTGGTTTTACCCCCAGTCCGACACCCCTGGTCATGTTTATGGTCTTCCCATGCTCTGAAGGGGCTGAAATGATGGGTCATCTTTCCCAGTCCAACTCTCTCAACAGGGAAGAGTGTTGACTCTTGAGGATTATGAAGAACAACTTTTTCTCAGAAGACCAACAAGAGCGCTGGGCTGACTGTAGCTGCCTGGCTGTAGCTGTTGGCTGCAGCAACTCGAGCTAGGTAGTATCTATTTTTTAATTTTTTTTTTAAAGAAATTCATACCGACACCGTACTCGGTAACTGACCTTAAGAAACGGAGATCTATGTAAATCACCAGAATACTCCTTTAATTTTGTCCTTTAATGCATTAATCAAGCCCCTCATTGAGCTGCAAATACAAATAATAATAAGAAATCTGTAGCACTGCTCCTCCCTCAGGCAGATATTGAGATATTAGTACATGTTTGATTTTGAGACGTCATTATTATTTCATTGTTTATATTTTTATTTTACTATCTATATTCACTAACCTGACTCTCGCCAGACGAATATCGTTCCGCCTAGCTCCGCCTAGCTCCACTCACATCCATCTGGGATCGCTTCCGTTGAGATTTCGGCACCAGATTTTATGGTAGAGCCAATCAGGACGCAGGGCGGGAGTTTCATAGATGTGACATAGCCCAGAAGCGACTGTGAGACTGTTCTCAGCGTCACGGGTTGGCTTCAATGTGAGTGGTTGAAGTAGCACGTCAATAGATGGACAAGTGGCTTATCCAATCATATGCAAGGATTTTTTAATAAGGCCCAGCCTTCTGAAGCACCACTCCAATGGATCGATCCCAGATGGATGAGTGGAGCTAGGCGGAACGAAATTCATCTGGCGAGAGTCAGGTTATATATTCAAACCATGGCATGTTGCTCTACTCCGGCCACTATATATATTTATGCTATTGGATGATAACTGATGTTTTCAATGTTCCGGCCACTATATATATTTATGCTATTGGATGATAACTGATGTTTTCAATGTTCCGGCCACTATATATATTTATGCTATTGGATGATAACTGATGTTTTCAATGTTCCGGCCACTATATATATTTATGCTATTGGATGTAACTATATATATTTATGCTATTGGATGTAACTATATATATTTATGCTATTGGATGATAACTGATGTTTTCAATGTTCCGGCCACTATATATATTTATGCTATTGGATGATAACTGATGTTTTCAATGTTCCGGCCACTATATATATTTATGCTATTGGATGTAACTATATATATTTATGCTATTGGATGTAACTATATATATGTATGCTATTGGATGTAACTATATATATTTATGCTATTGGATGTTCCTTACTCTAGAGAGGATGTCTTTTCTTTTTCCCTCCCCTAAGAATCTCAAGTGTTTCAAATACTGCATGTCCAATAGCCAGCTCGTAGCAGTAATCTACCTTTTCTGCAAAACAAAAAATAAATAAATACAATTGATGACTGCAACATGTAACATTCTACTTCTTAAACATGGTCTAATTATTGAAAGCAATATAAATATTTCACACACTCACAATGCTGGATGAATCGCAATCAAATTTGAATATACTGTTATCTTATAGATAAAGTTTTTTGATGTCTGCAAGTCACTGAAGTGCTTCAAATATTTGCTTCTCTTAGATTGTACTGTCTGATCCTTTTGTTTGCTGAAAACCTTTTGTCCCCAGTCAGTGTGGGATTTGTAGCATAGATATTAGAAAACTAGGTACCGTAATGGGATCGAGTTGTATTAGGTGTGCATGTGTGGTTTTATTTCAACATTCAAATCATTAATTAATTCATTCATAATTATGCATTCATTTATTTATTGTTTTATAACACTCAATAAAAAGTCATTCAAAGCAATGTGTGGTGTATTTTTATTCATTTATTTTGCTGTTGATAGAGACATAACACATTAGTAGATAGCCAACTACATTACAACAAACCATACCATAGCCATATGTTGCCAGGTAATTGTGACTGATGCCTTGAGGCCTTGTTTGACCTATTAGGGAAGAGTGTATCATGGTCAGGAAAGACAAAAGTTAGAAGAAGAAAAAATATAAATGAACTAAATAGAAGTAATCATGCTGTAATCAGAGAATAATAGCAAAAGCAATACATCAAACAAAAGTTTAAAATGATTGTGATCATATCAGATTATAATTATCAGAATTATTATATCTATAAATTAAGCATATGCAAACTACACAGTAAAATGAAATAGTAGTACACGACAACATAAATAAAAAATTAAAAAGTGAACAGGCAACCAGTGAATGGACTTTAAAACTGTGAATGTGGGCTATCTTTCTGGTCTAATGCTTACATGCTGCTGCATTGTAAATGTAACCCTTATTTATCATTTTGTCACGAAGACCAGAATAGAAATCATCGTAGTAGTTGAGTCTACTACTGACAACAGAATGTACTCATTTCTCAGTATTTGCCCAGGTAAGAAGTGGTCTACTAAGCCACACATTTGCCTTATTTCCAAGCCAACTACTGGCTTGTCAATAACAATGATGCATTTTGGTTAATAACATGATGGAGATATGTTTGAGATGCATTTTAATTTGCTAATTTCTGGCACAAATTTGCCTGACCAGGGCTATACAACGTAGTTAGCGAACCCGGAGTTTATTACAGAAGACTAAAGGAACACTTACCAACTGTCCCACTACTAGCACCTCCCAAAGGAAAGTGGAGGTCTTGTGATAGACTGTTGATGCTGGGCTGGCAGTGTATAACTAGGCTGGCAGGGACTTTTAGCCTTCATTTGAATGTGCAGGTGTGTTATCACAGCTTATACATGTGGTCCTTTATCATCTCACCAAGATGAATGGTCTTCAATAATTGAAAGGAAAAAAACACGTCCAGAAAAAAAAAAAAAAAACATGATACAACTACAGTTTTGGTAATTAGTTTGCTCACTTTTTGCTCGCAGCTTTCTATACAGAGCTCCCACTACAGCTTCAGAGTAGATTTTACAACAGTCCTCGCTCGGTCAGTCTGCCGTTTCTGGCTTTCCCTGTTCCTCTGACAATGCTTTACTCTCTTCTCTTCTTTACACCAGCTCTGCCATGACGAATGTCTGAGAAACTCCATCGCTACCTTGTTCTAGCCGGCCTGATGTGTATGTGCGTAATGCAAAAAGCAATTTGTTACATCCCAAGAACGCGATACATTCTGACTCTGAGGCCGGCGGCTCACCGGACCAAAGTTGCAAGGCTTTTTTTTCTGCTCACAGATGCAAGGGGGAAGCTAGACGGCCACCATTCAACCTGGAAAAAGTCATATAACCATTCCATTGACTCTGAAGCTGTTAAGTTAAGGTAAATTAAGCTTAAAAACTGCATAGTTCTTAACAGAGGCAAGGTATTTCTTCATGTGTTTATCTTTGGAAGCTCATATGTCCTGTTGTATTACACGTCTGGAGAGACCATTCTACTCATGAATATTCACAATCAAACATTATTTTGGGATTAAAAAGCCCAACACTTTTCTCATCTTCAACTTTTAGCCATATACAATTGTAAATGGTTTGGCTCCCATCTAAATAATGCTCAATGGAAGGATGTGTTTCAACTTGTCTCTAGCTAGTCACTTGTTACCCAATCCTCTTGTTATCCAATTAACCTGCACGTCCTTGTCTGTGGTCACATGTCTCTCAGGAACCCTGGTCCTTGGCTGTCTCTTTGCTGTGTCTTTGTAACTCCCTGTGTTTCTAAAGTCATAAGCCTACTGATTATACGGCCTTGCTGGATTTTGTCTCTGTTTTGACATGAACTGCTTAAGGTATCTCTTTGGATTTTGCACTTGGTTTGTCTGTCCTTCTACCCTGGATTTAACTCTGTACTCTTCACTCTGATTTGCTGTTTGACTTTAATTCTTTAAAAAAAAAAAGCAAAAAAAAAATATTTCATTTTCACAAAATTTTCATTTGATCATCTGAGCTTTGGACATTTGTTTATCCTGAATAAATTAATTTGAACTCATCTTGCTCTGCAATTGAGTTAATTTGAACTCTTCTTGCTCTGCAATTGAGTTAATTTGAACTCATCTTGCTGTGCAATAGAGTCTCAGCCTCGGTGGCCTAGAGGTTAAATAGTCAGTTTGCCACTCCAACAGCTCGGATTCAAGACCCGACCATGACGATAGCGTTTCAGACACTTCAGACACATTATTTGAGGCAAGCTCATCAGCACATTATTTGAGGCAAGCTCATCAGCAGTGTTTGAGGTATAGTAAGTAAATGTAGAATAGGCTATATACTCTTTTGATCCTGTGAGGGAAATTTGGTCTCTGCATTTATCCCAATCCGTGAATTAGTGAAACACACTCAGCACACAGTGAACACACAGTGAGGTGAAGCACACACTAATCCCGGCGCAGTGAGCTGCCTGCAACAACAGCGGCGCTTGGGGAGCAGTGAGGGGTTAGGTGCCTTGCTCGGCACTTCAGCTGCGCCTACTGGTCGGGGTTCAAACCGGCAACCCTCTGGTTAAGTCAGAAGCGTTAACCAGTAGGCCACGGCAGCCCCCACTCACCAGCATAGTGTTAGTCATTTAATCAGCCAGTAAAGAGCAACTCATTCTTGCCCCGTTTTGTATTCATCTGACTGTACAATTATCCATGACTAGTTAGGTTTTAAAGCGGAGTTATATTTTGCCTCTTAAAATCTTTTCTTTCCCTCCATTTTCCATTTTGTATGTCAGTGTATCACGAAAACGAGTGACACCATTACTTTATGGAAAAATGTTTTCTTTAAAACCATAGTGCCGGTAAGAGCTGCTTCACTGCTGTGATTGGCAACTTAGAGGCGTATGGCACAGAATGTGCGAGCATAACACATCTAGTACATTCAGAAGTACCTGGCATTGTGAAGCAAAGAGGTGAGGGGTTAGCTAGTGAGCAGATGGCACATGCCAGGCCCAGGGGTTAGCTAGCTGCCAGCATAGTAGAGCAGATGGCATATGCCAGGCCAAGGGACAGAGAGTTGCAGCAGGAGGAGAATGTATTTCTGAAAGTATAGCAGCTTCATGATCAGAAGGTAACACTTCTTTACTTATAGGAACATGCTTTGTCTATTAACATATAATTTATGTACAGTATATGTATTTGTGAATAAGGCCTATATCAAGGAACATTTATAATGCTTGTATTAACCAATTTTATGTTCTCTTTAATTCTTGATTGATAATCACTCTGATCCTCTTTAATCTTTAATGAATGGTCTTTAACCGTACCATTGCTTTCATTCTTGTAGATTCTGACTCTTTTAAAGTATATTTTTTGTACCCTGGAAATCCAGAGTTGTCATGAGAGCACAATGGAATTGCCTCTGCGAGACACTCTGGCAATGAGCAATGATGCACGTTACTTTTACCCCAACATTCCAGGAAACCAGCTAAACTGATGAAGACAGCGCTGCAACGTTGGAGGACATTACACATTGGTTGTAGTGTTATCCGATTGCGTCGAAGTCCGAAATAATTTAGACTAAACATGATCTAGTGTTATCCAATTGCGTGCAGTGAGATTTTTAACCTTTAAACACTGTTTGTTGCTACCCCCCTTAATATACTGTTTGCGGTCAAATTTGACCGGACAGTTATAACTGCTCTTAAATACCAATACCATGACAAAAAGTACAATTTAGTAGAACATATATTGTAAACAGAACCTTATTAGAACATCTACAAAATGTGTGTGTGTGTGTGTGTGTGTGTGTGAGTCTTTCTGTATGTGCGTGAATGCATATGTGTGCGAACACTGGTGGTTCACATGCACAAGTGGCAACATGACAACATGAACTGGGTGTGTGTGCGTGTGTGTGTGTGAGAGAGTGAGTGGGTGAACATGTGTGTGTATGTGTGTCTGTTTGTGTGTGCGTGTATGTGTGTGGGGGGTGTGTTTGCTTCTGTGTGTGCATGCATGCATGTGTGGGAACATTGACATCATCAGCAACATTGTGCTTGTTCAGAGACAATACAAATCAGCAGAGATAATACAAATCAGCAGAGATAATACAAATCAGCAGAGATAATCAGCAGAGACAATACAAATCAGCAGAGATAATCAGCAGAAATAATACAAATCAGCAGAGATTATCAGCAGAGATAGTACAAATCAAAAACCGATAGAGGGGTAAATGGACCAAACAGTTACCGGTCCTGGAGGAGGAATGAGGCTGACAGACTATGTGTGCCCTTAGCCCAGGTTCTTACTCACACGCATGCACACACAGGCATAGGCACAGCCAACGGTGAGGGGCACTTCATGAGGAGAATTACTGCATGCAGTGCGCAAAGAAGATCCAGACCCAGCGAACTGCCCCCGCAGAAGAGCTGCAACAATGTCTGTAATTCTGTGTGGAGAGAAGGGGAGAAGTGGAGAGAGTGAAGTCCAGGGCTGAACTAGCAAGGGCTTACATCCACCACACCAGGGGCAGAGCAGGGGGGCAACCAGTACCACACCTACTGGCTTAGCAACCTGGCAACCAGTACCACACCTGGCTTAGCAACATGGCAACCAGTACCACACCTACTGGCTTAGCAACATGGCAACCAGTAGCTCCCTGGCATCTCCAGACGCAAATCTACATGAGGACATACAGTGCCTATAAAAAGTATTCCCCCCCCTTGAATATTTCTACTTTAATAAATAAATAAATAGATAAATGGATAGATGGATAGATGGATAGATAGAAGTCAAAAATACAATTGGATATAAAGTCTCTGCAAGAGGTTGTAAACTGTTCATTGTCTCTCAGAATAAGATTCTCCTCTCACGGCACAAAGGGGAGTTACTGTAAATAGTCAAGGGCGCAGCACAAGATCCTGGGCATGGGCTATGCATAGGCAGTCCTGATGGGCACCCATGTACCCCCCTCATGCATATATTCCAGACTTTTTAAGGGCCCTCTCCATCCTTGGGGTCTTGGACTTTTACCCCCAGTTCGACACCCCTGAATAGTTATGGCAGTGGGCTGGAATGATTTTCTATAACGGTCCTTGTAACAGCGAAGTTGAAGCAACCTCCAGCTAAAAATACTCACCAGTAGTTCGTTCAGTGGATGTGAGGTGTTGTCCATAATGTTAAGGAGTTTTTGCAACATCCTTCTCTCAACAAACAACTCTAGGTACTCAAGTGTACTTTTACAGAGCCAGCTCTTTTAATCAACTTGTTGAGTGTGTTGGTGTCATTTGTTCTGCAAAACATGTTCAACATCCTGCTGCACATATGAAAAGATGTCCCTTCCTGTTACACAGCCTCATTGTTGCACTTCCAGTCCAGTTTGTTATCCAGATGTACACCAGGATATTTGTAGTTTTTCTGCTACCTCCATTTCTTCCCCCATGATGGAGACAATGTTCAACTTTGTCTTAGCCCTTCTAAAGTCCACTACCATCTACTTTGTCTTGGCCACTTTTAAGAGCAGGTGGTTGTTTCCACACCACGCCACACAGCTATTCACCAGTTCTCTATACTCAGTCTCCTCCCAATCCTTCGCACCCCACAACTGCAGAGTCGTCAAAGAATTTCTGCAGATGACAGGTTGCAGAGTTGTGCTGAAGGTCTGAGGTGTATAATGTGAAGAGGAAAGGAGAGAGTACAGTCCCCTGTGGTGCTCCTGTGCTGCTAACCACCTTCTCGAACACACATCCTCCCATCCGTACAAACTGTGGTCTTTCCGTCAGGTAATCAACGATAAATGGAATCTTGATCAATTTAATTTGGCCTTTTTTACAATAATGAAATTATTCTCTATACTCTTTAATTATTCTATTATACTCTTTAATGTCAAAGTGAAAGCAAATTTCTACAAATTTCTACAAATTTCTAATGTTAATTTATTAAAAATATTATATACAAGTGATTGCATAAATATTCACCCCTTTCAAGTCAGCATTGAGTAGATTCACCTTTGGCTGCAACTAAAGCATGGTGTCTGCGTGGATAGGTCTCAGTTAGTCTTGCACATCTGGATACTGCAATTTTACTCCATTTTACTTTGCAAAACTGTGTGAACTGGTGTGAACAACGCTTTTTAAGTCCAGCCACAGATTTTCTATAAGACTGAGGTCCTGGCTTTGACTCGGCCACTCCAAAACAGAATGACTCCAGAATGATCATATTTACACCATAATATTATTTAAAATGATTCATAATAATTTCTGTAAACAAATATAAATCACACAAATAAGAAGTCCAAAGATATTCATGAGGAAAAGCAACAGCACTGGCAGAATGCAACAAAGTAATTCCATAGATGGGGCGGGTGTATTGCTGTGACACGAAGAAGAAGAGCCAATAGCAATCACCAGATGTCGCCACTGAGTCGCATTGCACTTGGGTGAGTTTCACAGTTCCACATTGAGGAATGACAGTGGTATGCAAATGTCACTGAAACGGAACGGTTTCATTTTGAGAGGTAGATATCCATGCTCTGGCACCCCCTCTGCGATGCATTCGTCCCCCAGTTTCATGCGCCAGTTTCATGAGCTTCTATGACAAAACCGTGACTGTGGTAGTTAACAAACTACATCCTAATAGAACACTGTTAGCTTTCCTGGTATCAAATGACAAATGGTATCAGTTAGGCCTATAACACAACATAAATTGTGCTGGCGACCCAAATAAATTCTCCTGCGACCCAGACTTTGGGAAACACTGGACTAGAGGAAGAGTCCAGATGCTAAAATGACCTGTCTGTAGTCCAGACCTGTTAAATTAGGTGCATCATAATCTGAGCACCCAGAAGCTCTTATCGTGCAGAACGAATTTCTGGGCCAAAACCTTCCCAACCGGAAAACAGCTACTTTCAGAAACGCCCACTGATCTCACTTCCATTGTGTTCATGGGGAAACGTTCCTACTGAAACCAGTGCGAAATGGCTGCCGATACAAACGTAATTAAAGCATGTTTAGAGTCGATTTTTGAAGAAATTGAAGTTTGCAACAACATTTGCTTTAAACCTCTACAGAAGTTATGTCTCATTTGCCTAAGCAAAGGCAAGACAGTCCCCCGCCCTATTTTACCCTGAACCTATTCTTCTAGATTAGGTGCATCATGGAATGAAAAACATGATTAAGAATACCCCATGTTGAGCAACTGAAATCCTTTATTGGACAGGAATGGGACATTTCAATTTTAAAAACTCTAGCAACTGGTCTCCTCAGTTCCTAAACATTTACAGAATGTTGTTAAATGAAGAGGTGAAGCAGCACAGTGGTAAACATACCCCTGTCCCAACTTTTTTTTTAAACATGTTGTTAGCATCACCTACAAAATTAAAATATATTTTCCATGAAATAGTCAAAATATTGTGTTGTCTATGTCCTTTTTGCTGCTAAATATGGGTTTACAAGACTTGTATAGTATCACATTCTTTTTTTGTATTTGCATTTTACACAACGTTCCAATTTTTTCTAATTTGGGGTTGCAAATGTGATGAATGTAACAATCTGTGTATACCACCATGACTTTTTAGCAAATGTCAGTCTCTGAACTCTGAATACAAAAAGCTGTTCTTCTCAATGTAAATATTGTAGATGACAAAATGATCAAAAAATATATCATCCTGCCAAAAGAATGGGTCTTGGTGAGAGTGCAAATAATGCATCTGAATGGAAATACACTGACGGAAAAATCTTTATGAAAATCATGTCCATATTTATCCTCACTTCTCCTTGGGGTTGAATTGATTGTTGTGGTCCAGAATAATTAGCATTTTTCCTACACTCAGACCATACGTGTTTAGGGTCAAGAGCATGAATATTCATCATATGGAGTTGACATATGTGGGCACATTGGTTCTGTCTAGGAGTCAAATCCATACCACCACGACATACAAGCTTGTCATACACTGACCATGGATCTCTGAAAAGCATAAACAAAGCTAATTAGTTAGAGCTAATCTGTGAGCCCATTTGTCCTTCCAACCATTGCTTTATGTGATGTCGCCATATTCCACCCAGAGAGGAAGGGAGCCCTGCAGACCGTCACCAACAGCCCCATCATGACCATAGTGGCCCAACAGCGCCTTCATGACCATAGTGGCCCAACAGCGCCTTCATGACCATAGTGGCCCAACAGCCCCATCATGACCATAGTGGCCCAACAGCACCATCATGACCATAGTGGCCCCATCATGACCATAGTGGCCCAACAGCGCCTTCATGACCATAGTGGCCCCATCATGACCATAGTGGCCCCATCATGATCATAGTGGCCCAACAGCGCCATCATGACCATAGTGGCCCAACAGCGCCATCATGACCATAGTGGCCCAACAGCGCCATCATGACCATAGTGGCCCCATCATGACCATAGTGGCCCCATCATGAACATAGTGGCCCCATCATGACCATAGTGGCCCCATCATGACCATAGTGGCCCAACAGCACCATCATGACCATAGTGGCCCCATCATGACCATAGTGGCCCAACAGCGCCATCATGACCATAGTGGCCCCATCATGACCATAGTGGCCCAACAGCGCCATCATGACCATAGTGGCCCCATCATGATCATAGTGGCCCCATCATGACCATAGTGGCCCCATCATGATCATAGTGGCCCCATCATGACCATAGTGGCCCCATCATGACCATAGTGGCCAGGGTCGGACTGGGAACAAAATTCGGCCCTGGCAATTTTCTCCTGGACCGGCCCACCACTGGTCCGACGACCCCCCCCCCAAAAAAAAAAAATCCCCCCCTGATTCCCCCCTATAAATAACAAACACACTTATGCTGTAGCAACACTTCATAAACTGAACCCAAACATTTAGATTTGGACCTATACCCTAAACACAATAACCCTGGGGTGTCTCTCCGGGATTTTTTAAAAAAAATTCTGGTTGCTAATCATACCATTTTAAAGTGATTTGAGAGGGACAGGATTCAGGGATATGCTACTAAAGACAGGCTCATCTTCTGTCTGTCTCAACGTCATGTTACTCAACAATTTTTAACATTTGATATGTTGTCTATGTCCTTTTTGCTGCTAAATATGGGTTTACAAGACTTGTATAGTATCACATTCTTTTTTTGTATTTGCATTTTACACAACGTTCCAATTTTTTCTAATTTGGGGTTGCAAATGTGATGAATGTAACAATCTGTGTATACCACCATGACTTTTTAGCAAATGTCAGTCTCTGAACTCTGAATAATAAAAGCTGTTCTTCTCAATGTAAATATTGTAGATGACAAAATGATCAAAAAATATATCATCCTGCCAAAAGAATGTGTCTTGGTGAGAGTGCATATAATGCATCTGAATGGAAATACACTGACGGAAAAATCTTTATGAAAATCATGTCCATATTTATCCTCACTTCTCCTTGGGTTGAATTGATTGTTGTGGTCCAGAATAATTTGCATTTTTCCTACACTCAGACCATACGTGTTTAGGGTCAAGAGCATGAATATTCATCATATGGAGTTGACATATGTGGGCACATTGGTTCTGTCTAGGAGTCAAATCCATACCACCACGACATACAAGCTTGTCATACACTGACCATGGATCTCTGAAAAGCATAAACAAAGCTAGTTAGTTAGAGCTAATCTGTGAGCCCATCTGTCCTTCCAACCATTGCTTTATGTGATGTCGCCATATTCCACCCAGAGAGGAAGGGAGCCCTGCAGACCGTCACCAACAGCGCCATCATGACCATAGTGGCCCAACAGCGCCATCATGACCATAGTGGCCCCATCATGACCATAGTGGCCCAACAGCGCCTTCATGACCATAGTGGCCCCATCATGACCATAGTGGCCCCATCATGATCATAGTGGCCCAACAGCGCCATCATGATCATAGTGGCCCAACAGCGCCATCATGACCATAGTGGCCCAACAGCCCCATCATGACCATAGTGGCCCAACAGCGCCTTCATGACCATAGTGGCCCCATCATGACCATAGTGGCCCAACAGCGCCATCATGACCATAGTGGCCCAACAGCGCCTTCATGACCATAGTGGCCCAACAGCGCCATCATGACCATAGTGGCCCCATCATGAACATAGTGGCCCCATCATGACCATAGTGGCCAGGGTCGGACTGGGAACAAAATTCGGCCCTGGCAATTTTCTCCTGGACCGGCCCACCACTGGTCCGACGACCCCAAAAAAAAAAATCCCCCACTGATTCCCCCCTATAAATAACAAACACACTTATGCTGTCGCAACACTTCATAAACTGAACCCAAACATTTAGATTTGGACCTATACCCTAAACACAATACGTTTTGTGCCAACATGTTGTAGAAACACAACCACAGCCTTTATTTGGTGCAAATCTCTTTTAGCCTACTTTGGTTATAGTCCGCGATTCACTTTAACTGTAGGCTATCACCACAAGTGTGGGCCTATACTAAACGTTTTTGCCCAAGTTTGTGTGCCGTCATCACATTTTGCAAAATTAGGCTACCTTCGTTACTAACCTACCAGTTGATACTTTTTACCTGCATCAACTCGCGATTGATTGTGTAACACTCGGTGGAGAGACTTCCACTTTCCAAGTTTCACTTTCACTGTCGTGAGCTAAAAGGTTATACTATATGGGAAATACTTTGAAGTTCCTTTTGAGTATGATCAGCTCCAAAAATGAATGGGTTTTCTTTAACCTGTGCTAGCCTACACTTTACCACCAAGTTGTGCGAAAATTGTAGGCTACCCGTAGTTTTTTTTTATGTTGACAGAACCGCAGTAGCCTACATGGTGCAGTGAATGGAAGCTCTTTGTGGCGCGTGCAACTAATGTCTATAAAAACAATATATTTATGGAATAAAAACTAGACCTCTGATTGCTGTTTACGGTTAAACTGCGATGATGTGAACACCAGCCAGCGGAGAGCACTTATACAGCCTAGGCTACCATGCACTCGTAGGCTATATTTCCCCACAAACCTAGCGGCTGCTTGGACAAATCCACTTGAGGGTTGGGGCAGGGGGGCGTGATCGTAACACACACTGAACCTGTCATGAAAAGGCCGAAATGATTGACCTGTCACCCCCCAATCCAAATGGATGCAACTGCATTTATAGCCTAGGCCTAGGCCTACATGACGGGCCGCAAATAGGCTAAATAACTTTTTTTTAAAAAATCCCAGAGGTCATCGGCCCACATGTGGACCGGCCCACCGGGCATTTGCCCGGTTGTACAGATTACCAGTCCGAGTCTGATAGTGGCCCTACAGCGCCATCATGACCATAGTGGCCCAACAGCGCCATCATGACCATAGTGGCCCATTCATGACCATAGTGGCCCCATCATGACCATAGTGGCCTACCCCGACAAGGACAAGTATTTTAAAATGATTGTTCTGAATCCTGCCCAGTGTACTGCAAGTCAGGTGTACCAGACCAGGGTGTTGTATGTGTTGTATGTGTGTATCTTGGTTTGGCATAGCAATAATGGTTGCTCCATAACCTGTCGAGAGACTGTCTGATGCTCAAAGTTTTTTTTTTTCTGCCTTTAACTGGTCTATAGCTAAATTTAGTGCAATGGCCTAACTGGAAGTCTGACGAAGCATAAGGCTATTGTAAGTTGTTGGCTGATTTCCAGAAATTGAAAATTGTGATGCACTCTGTCTTTCAATTAGAAAATGAAATAAAGAAATGTTTAACCCTTTTTAGCTTTGATGTTCTACTCTTGTTAGCATTCTTTGTTTTTGTTTATGTAAAGCACATTACCCCTGCGTATGAAATGTGCTATATATTTGAATACATTTGCCTTGCCTTGCCTTGCTATTGTCACTTTCTTCCGTCTGTAGCTGCCTCTGCACTTCACATCTGGGTTCAGCATGATTTTCCTCCTGAATATGTGGGCTTCATAAGGGAGTGTTTGCGTAAGGTCTCTCCATTTGCAGTCTGTCATGCAAATTACATTGTTCATCTGAGCACAGTACAGTAGGTGACCTGAGCATCCTGGACTTAGATGATTATCTTATTCCAGATAGTTTGATCATTATAGCTGCTGGTATTTTGATTAACATCCTGGGGTTAGAGGATTTTTCTTATTCAAGATAGTTTGATCATTATGACTGGTATTTTGAATAACATCTGCAGCATCATCATTGCTCTGGGCAGTGACTTAAACCTGCTAGTTCACTTCACATCTTCGTCCAATATAGATAAACTATTAATTCGCAAGAGTTTCTGCAGACTGGTTATACTGTATGCTGGCTCACAAGGGGTACGTTTCCTAAACGTTTTGTTGCTAACTATGATGGCAACTTCTCTGGTTGGGACTATATGGTTTTGCTACAAGGGTTTCCCAAAACCATAGATCAAACTGAAGTAACTACATTGGTAACCTCTGTAGTACGATGCGTCATTAAGCAACACAGATGTTGCCTAAAACCATAGTTCCAATGATCTATTGCAAAATGCACCAGAATACAGGAAATCACATCAAACAAATAAAAAAGGACCCCCAAACCCCCCACATATACGACAATTAGTGGGGGGCCCTTACATCTGGGCCCAGGGGCCCGAAAGTTAATCCGCCCATGATTGTGGGTTGATATTAAATTTTGCTACCCAGAACAACAACTAAGGTATTTTTTCTATACATGACCTAGATCATTTGATGGTTCTACTCTTGATGTTCTGCTTAACACTTGGGTGTATACAGATCCAAATGAGGTGGAATCAGAATCACAATCTCTATGTTTTCCGACTCGGGTTGTGTTGTCAGACAAAATCATTGTCAAAACATGAATTAGATTACTGTATGACCTTTATTCAATGTAAATGCATACCTTGTTTGCCTAAACTGCCTAAATTCCTTGCTTAATTATAATATATAGTGTGGGAAATGGCCAGCATTATAAAATAATATATTCCATTGTAATTCACACTAACAGCATCTAAACTCACTCCAGTGTACAGATGCTGAAGATACAGCCTATCAAATCACTCCTCTCCCATCTGTGCTCTCAAAGCAATGTGTTGATTGGCTGAAATTATGTATGGTTCCTTCTGAGCCACCAATGTTTCTCATACACAGCACCAGGACTGTTAACTTTTGTATTAGTATCATTCCACTGAGAGGAGCAAGCTGAGTCTGCTGAATTTGATCAAAATCATGGCCTGCACCTTCAAGCTCATCATCTTACATTATGGGTCTACAGTACAAACATCTATTACACCATTGTTACACATCTATAAAGCAAGAAACATCAATGTCTGTCTGAGGACCCATTGTTGAGTGTGAAGCTGCCTAGATCTGAATGCTTAGATATTGTGAAAGTTAAATTGACCTTAACAACTCATTCACACAACCCACAAATGCCTCTTATTCACCTCCCATGGGCTAAAGTTATACATTGCCAAACACATTCACTTTCCATGGGCTAAAGTCAAGCGTTGCCAAACTAAATTATCGTTGCGCTGCTTTGCCAGCGTTGCTTGTGTCAGAAAGTTCAGAAATGTTCAACTTTTCAAGCAGCAACACAGGCACCAGCCAATTGAATTGCTGTTATGCAAATGAGTAAAGACAGCTCTCAACTTCAACCAAGACTGAGATCAGTTGATGGTTGTATTTCTAAATTAATGTAATTCCTTTAGCTTTTTATGCTTACATTTCTTAAAAGTTAGCAAGAAATACAGTATATATGTATAAGAATATATGAATATATGTATAATCACATAAAACATCATTGTAACCCAGAAACAAGCCTAAAGCTGGGTTCACATTGTACGTGGCTGCGCTCACCACTACATTGCTCTTGTTTGAGGTAATGGACCAAAGATTTTTGTTGTTGTGGTTACCACCGGGCTCAGTGCAAAAGACCAATGATTTACAGCGTGCCGCGGTCAAAGTTCAACACTTTGCTCAGGCCAGTTCTTGCGAGCGCAAGCCATTGACAATAATGGGTTTCTTTGCACAGCACTGCAAACAATGTGAACCCCATTAAGGTGATTTATTGATCCAACTATCTAATATTAGCAACTCAGCAAGCTAACTACTCACACAGTACTCACAAGACCCAGCGAACAGTTGTGACTGGTTCTTGACCTGTTAATTCCCACTACAATTCCACTACACTCTCGACTGTCAGAAAAACCCACTGGCAAGTTTTAACACACAGAGCCGGGTGAGGGCTAAGTCACTTTCACAATATGGCAACTGACTCCAGATGCTATGTGTATGCAGGAAAAGGAAACATCTTGCAGTACTGGTCACCACATTCTTGAGGCCAACTCGGCTGTGGACATGTTTTCTATGGGCACTACACGTACACTGCACTAGGAGCGTAAATTATGCATTGAAGTGGAAGCCAGGTTGGATATTTGAAATTGTGATGTTAAAGATGTCCAACACAGTCACACCTTTGCAGGTCCTTCACCTTCCCTAGGTTCCCAAGGTAGAGCAGAGGTAAAATGGTGCTTCCTAGTGTGGAAGAAATCAACGTCGGGATATGGATATGGCAAAAGATTTGCTGTTGGCTCAGTGGAAACACATCTGGAAATCCAAAGATGACCATTGGAGGGAGGTAGGACACCAAAGTCATGACCAGGCTGTTGGTGATGGTCTGCAGAGCTCTTTGCTTCTGCGGGTGGACGTCGCTCCTTCTAGAAGGATCCGGCTTTCTCAAAGCGTGGAGGATGGAGAGATCGCAGAAGATGATGACTGGAATGGACAGGATGTATGGGGTCACGGTGAAGGCTGTGATGAACAGCTGTCTGTCAAGGACAAACAACGTCCCGTAGGAGAGGGTAAAAACCCAGACCAATACGCAGAGCCCCAGTCTGTGTCTTGATTGTCTCAATTTCATGTACGGAACAGGGAAAACCACGGCCATGTAGTAGTCCACACAAATACAGGCCATAAATAGCGGTCGTCCACTCATGTTGAGAAAGTAGAGCCAGTCACAAATCATCAGACAAATGTCATTTCTCCAAAAGAAGTAGTTGACAATGGATGGTGGTAAAGAGACATTAAAGATCAGGTCCATGATAGTAAGATTGAGCATGTAAATATCATTGGACGAGCCATTACGTTGCCTCTGAATAAGCACCCACAGAAGCCAAAGACTAGCTAGCACGCCAACACTCAAACAGGGCACACTGAAGACAGCCCAAACCAAAGGACCCACAGACAATTCGATGCAGTAGAGGTCAAAGGCTTCCGTGTGGTTGGAGCTGGCGGTGAAATTCAAAGGCAAATTTTGTAACTTCATCATGAAACATGGAGTCATCTGTATTCATGGAAATAAAGATGTGAGAAAGACAAACATTATAACAATAACATGAAACCAGAGGGGATTTTAATCAACAATTAAAAGAAAATGCAGAACGCCAGTCTAAACAAACATGACTAGATGATAGAGAACTTTGATTTACGATCAGACATTCGTCAAGATTAGTGAAGATGAAGATGTGAAGTGAAGATGTTAGATATCAGTTCATCAACATTAAATCCCACATTGGTGCAGATATAATCTTTCACTCACTTGATATCCAATATATATCCTCTGAATGAATCAGCTGGAGGGTACTCTGGCAGGCAGTGAACATGTATGCTTTACGTGCCGGCTTTACATTCATTGATTTGCATGTCCAGGTTTGGCGGCATCGACAGCTCATTTCCATGATTCATCAATGCTGAGACGCTGGCCAGTCGCTTATAGTGGATCAGTGTAGAGTACCATATGACTGCTGTAATATCTTAGTGTGTGACTCTTTAGAATGCTGCAGGAAGTTCCATTAACATGAACGCGCCTTCTCAAAGTGCGGAGGTCAAATATTTTACCGTAAAATGGCAGATGAAAAAAGGTAATGACTGCTGTCAATGGCAACGGGTTTTGAGCTTCTTTTACATATCATTCCGGGAGTAGTCCATTTACTTTTTTGCAATGGAACTTACAGGTACTCTAAGTGATGTTGGGTGACGTCACTTCTGTTAACGTTAAACAAAACTGAGCGCTAGCTCGCCCCTCCCTCCCCCAACCTCCTGTCACAGTGCAACTGAAACTCTCCTCTGCATCTCGTCGGTGATTGGCTGGAGCAATTTGTTATGTTTCATGGTCAAGGCTGGACCAGGCTGTTTTTGTTGCCATATTTGGAGCCTGGGTTGTCGACAGACAGACACCGCGTTATTTAACAGTGTATTCAGGGGACAGGCGGCTAGCGGATGGTGAGTTGATGTTTGCTGTATGTGACAAAAAATGTTTTAGCTGAGAAACATCGCTTAGAGCACCTTGAACTGAAAGTGAATTTCCCTGTTTGCCCTGTCATGACTTATTTTGTGATAATGACAAAACATTATTCCTGACTTACATGTTACACTGTGCTTGAAGGCTGTTCTGTAGGTGTTGCTTTTGTTAGCGATTTGTGAATTGTTAGTGATTTTGGTTTTGACGGTAAATAGTCTTGGTTGTAGATTGGCCACTGAGTGAAATCCCCTACCTATTGGTTCTGTGCGCTAGCTTACTTGAAGTCTGCAAACCAGTTTCCTGTCCGTTGACATCGCTGTCAGCAAGCACCAGAAGAATAGTACTTCAGTTGTACCAAAACATTTGCTCACCGAAAATCCTTCCCTCCTCATTTTGTGTAGCCACTGCACGTAGGCTGGGGTTTTTAGGAAAACATGGAAGCTAAAACCTTTTTACTTACTACTTACTACTTAGCCGCCCAAGGAAATGAAGACTCACATACATTGTATTTCTTACTTTTTGGCACAACTAAAGCACTCATCTTCAGGTGGTTGTTGACAGGCATGTCAACAAACAGGAAACTGGTTTGCTGATTTCGAGCTTACTAGTGTACAGAGCCCATAGCACAAGGAATTTAACATTAGATTAGATTAGATTCAACTTTATTGTCATTTAGCAGAGTACAGGTACAGAGCCAAGGAAATGCAATGGAGCCAAAGAAATGCAGTAGAGCCAATGAAATGCAGTAGAGCCAATGCAATGCAGTCGAGCCAATGAAATGCAGTCTAACATATCTCCTGTGTATATTTGAAATGCTACAGTACTTATATGCCACAGCCAATTCAATTTAATTCAATTCAATTCAACACTTTATTGCTATCACAATTCTATACACTGTAAATTTTGACAAGTTGACTTTACTTAGAAATTGTGTGCAAACTCATTGCCTTGAAAAAAATAACTTCAATGAATTTAGTAATGGTAAATCAGTGCAGCTTAATTGTTCTGAGTGAGCAATACTTAATAAACTTACATTTTTAAGTGAACACAACTTATTTATTCTGAGTAAGTAACACTTAACAAGCTTACACTTTTTCAGTGAATACAACTTGTTTATTTTAAGTAAATTATACTTAATTAGCTTATGTTTTTTAAGTAAATGCAGCTTGTTTTTTCTGAGTAAATAATACTTCATTAGCTCACATTTTTAAGTGAGCACTAGAAATAGCCAAAGCAAAGAACATGCAGTGCATCCAGTACAGAAATAAATGTATAGTCTTTGTAATGTTCTTCTATTTCATGCCAAAAATGTCCTCAGGTCATGGAGAGAGATGCTTTGTTCTTAAATGATACCAGCGTCATGAACAAGACTGAGGACTTGGATTTCTTTTGTGCTGGTCTGTTGGTGGGTCCATTGGTTTGGGGCATCTTCAGCGTCCCCTGTGCATGTGTGGGTGTTCCTGCCAGCGTGTGGCTTCTGTGGGTGCTCACTCAGAGGCAGCGCAGCGGCTTGTCTAATGACGTCTACATGCTCAACCTCACTGTCATGGACTTCATTTTCAACCTTATCTTACTTCCATCCACCATCAACTTTCTCTTCCTGCAAAATTATTTCGTTTTAAATCTCTCAAAAATCCTCTGTTGTTTCAACATTATTGGAAGACCTCTGTTCATGGCCTTTATCTGTGTGGACTGCTACGTGGCTGTGGTTTTCCCCATTACATACAGGAAGATGATGAATTCCAAACACAGGGTGGTGGCATGTGCATTGACCTGGGGTTTGGCGCTGTTCTATGGATTGGTGTATGTCTTTTACACAAATATCTTCACCACCTCCTTCACAATGACACCATATGCCTTGACTCTTCCAGCAATTGCCTTCTGTGATCTCTCCATCCTCCACGCTCTGAGAAAGCCGGATCCTTCTGGAAGGAGTGACGTCCACCCTCAGAAAAGGAGAGCTCTGCAGACCATCACCAACAGTTTTGTCATGACCCTAACTGCATACCTTCCTCCTCTGGTTGTGAATGGCATGTGTAGTTGGATTCCACTAAACCCACGGGAAATGCTGTGCAAGCTTTCTATTCCTGCTTTGATATTCCCCATGCTTGGGAGCACCATCATGCCTCTGCTCTACTTGGGGAATCTGGGGATCTTTAAGAATTTGGGAGGAGTTTGTGTTAAATAATTAACTGTAAACACACTTGTTGGAAGAGTGGGATCATTAAGGGATTACAATTTAAGTTCAACACAATGTCGCAAATGTCAATAATAAGTTTTTGAAGAATGCTTTTACTAGGTAACTTGTTTTGGTATCATCTTCAAATTCACTGCGTATGGTCAAGTGAGGGTCAGATGAGCATCGCTCATGTTTCCACCAGGTGTCCTGGGGTACGTTTCCCAAAAGCATAGCTGGGAACTACGATAGCAACTTCCTCGGTTGTGTCAGCCAAATGTGAGTCCACAGATTTGATTTGCCCGTGCACACAACACTTAGGATTCGTATTGTCACATATAAGTATAAGTATATTTACTCTTTTGATGAAAAATTTCCCCGTAAGGGAAATTTGGTCTCTGCATTTATCCCAATCCGTGAATTAGTGAAACACACACAGCACACAGTGAGGTGAAGCACACACTAACCCCGGCGCAGTGAGCTGCCTGCATTAACAGCGGCGCTCGGGGAGCAGTGAGGGGTTAGATGCCTTGCTCAAGGACACTTAAGCCGTGCCTACTGATTGGGTTTGAACCGGCAACCCTCCGGTTATAGGTCCGAAGTGCTAACCAGTAGACCACGGCTGCCCACATATCACAGTAGACCACGGCTGCCACATATCACATTTTTAGAGCATATTTGTTAGGTTAGCACTGACTAAAATGTTCTGACTAAAATGTGACCGAAACATGAATGAATATCAACACCGTATTTCTGTATCGTTTACATGTGACTCACATACGGTCGACTCACATTTGGCAGTAATGCTACCACAGAAGATGCATAGTAGTTAGAAACTATGCTTTTGGGAAATGGACCCCAGGATGTGTTCCATTCGGCAAGCTTCTGGATGGAGTTTGCAAGGTTTTGCACGCTTTTTAGGTGTAGCTAATTTGTTTTAGACTCAAATTAAAATAGTGCTGCATTAATGGATTTGAAATAAAACATATTTTATTTGTTTCTTTATTGGGGTTCATTTTGGACTAAATGTTCAAATATTTGCTTCATTATACAGCAGAGGTCTGAAAGGGTACTAGATTTGGAGTAAATTAACAAAGCTTTGTTTACATTCATGCACTGGTTAAACGGGTGTGTCTTGTACTGTTACACCCCCTGTAAATAAAACAGTTATGATCATAAACAAGGACGTTTGTAGGTGTCTAATTATAAAAGCACAGTTTGTGAGAAAAAACATATTTGTTAATCCCTAAGTAATGTTATATAATTAATAATGATTAATTAAGTGTTTGTTAAAGGAACTGAATGTAAGATTGTGGCCAAAACTGGTACTACAATCACTTTCAAATTAGTGACATATCAGGGCCATTTTATGATTAATTAATTTTTTTTAAAAGAGAATAAAAAAATGTTCAAAAGTAATATAGAAGTAAAGGTGATAGCCTCGCCTCCCTGCGCTGCTGCCGGTAGGTGACGTCATTGGCTATCAACGTGACCTTTCAATTTTGCCTGCCTGCAAGATGCGTGCATCGTATTGTTGTTTTAAGAGACGGTGAAAAGCAGGGTAAGATCACTACAGACAGTCTGTTTCCAAACCAGCTGATGTTGAAAATTTTTTCAAACATTTATTTCATTTTGTAGTGTCATTTTGAAGTATTTTTGCCAGCAAAAGCTTTGGTAACACTTTACTTGACAGTACTGACATAAGAGCGACATGACACGCTCTTATGATTTCTGCCAGTTTTCAAGCTAACTACCTAAGCCTTATGCCATAATGTGACATACTTATAAGTTGCGGAGCATGCCTATGTTCCCTTACCCTAACCCACCCACCCACACCTCAGGCCTAACCCTAACCACAACCCTAACCCTAACCTTAGAAATGTGGGAACAAAGGGCTGTGGGAACATAGGGCTAACCCCATAAGTTGAGCTTCTCTCATACATATACGAATTAACATCCCCCAGATTGTCCATACAAAAATGTTCAGCTAGTGTCACCTATTTAACTAGTTACACTGATGATGCAAAGTTTGCTAGCCAGTAAGCTAATGAAGCTACTGTAATATGGAAAGTTTGGAGAATGTGTGGCGTTTGGGTGCCTTTCATCATGTAAAAAAGGTAATGACAGTAGTCCAGTCATATCCGCTAGCTGAGCAATAACTGTAGCTCGACATAACTGTCCATGTAAACGTACTGACTGACAAAAAGTCAGAGTAGTTATAACTGACGAGAAGCCCTGTGGACATAAAATATTGGTGGAAAATTAAGATGTGTGAAACACTATTTGACTGAAATGGTAATCAGTAGTAATTTGTTATTACAAAAAGACTAAAATGTTTTGACTAAAACTTGACTAAGATACCTTGAGTTATCTTTTGACTAACACTAGACTAAAATGCAGCTCTCATATCCATGGTGATACAGCATCTCTCTCATATCCATGGTGATACAGCATCTCTCTTACATCCATAGTGATACAGCATCTCCGTCATATCCATGGTGATACAGCATCTCTCATATCCATGGTGATACCGCATCTCTCATATCCAAGGCTTCAGTATATCCCAGCACAGTGGGGTAGCTGGGCGCAACCATTTTCTGTACATATGGTGAGAGGCTGCAGAGGTTATGGACATATGGGAATTCTTAATCTGGGGGCTCAGAACTCAGTGATGATTCAGAGCCTCCTCCCCTCTTGCTCTAGCCTGACTAACGTCAGACCTCATCTCATTGAGATGGGGTCTGGGAACTAGACATTCATTTTCTCCTCGTATTTGAAACATGGTTTACGAATGCCCAGAGCCATTGATTGGGCGCTAGGAATGTCTATCAAATGCGTCTCATAACGGCTTCGGTGTGTCGTCATCGTCTTGCTGCCCTCTCTCTGTTCTGTGATTGGTTCCTTCGTTGAGGTGAAAACGAAGTCCATAGAATCCAGGCTGCCTAGAAGCGTGAATAAAATTGCGTGTGTAAGGCAGCATGGGAAAACCCAGGCTAGTCAGTCTCTGTCCTGTCTGAATTAAAGACAAAAGCATTACATTACAAACATTACATGAAAAACTATTGATAATACTAATAAGGGAATTCTCTTGTCTTCAGGTAAACAAACTAACCATAGCTCTTTAATAAACCACAGAAACTTAACATCTCAGTGTCATTTAAGCAGAGTCACCTTTTCCAGGAAGTCTAGAGGCTGCTGCACACCAGGTGAGTGTTGTATCAGATTTCATTTGACACATTACTGATTGCTACGGCCTAGGTAAGCTGGAACAATAAAGGGGGACAGAGGCGTGCAATTTGCGATGCAAAGTCGGATTTATTTCACAATCGATAGTCCGGTCAAAGTAATGAGAGCTAAGTCAGCAGGTATAGAGTCGGTAATCAGTCGTGTCTGGGGTGTTGGGATGCGTGGAGTGTGCTGTGTGCATGTTGCATGTTCCAGTGTGGAATGAAGAACGAAGAGGCCGCGGGACACTCCCAATATGCCCGGCTACACCTGCGCACTGGACCAGCTAGACACTCCCAATATGCCCGGCTACACCTGCGCACTGGACCAGCTAGACACTCCCAATATGCCCGGCTACACCTGCGCACTGGACCAGTTAGACACTCCCAATATGGCCGGCTACACCTGCGCGCCGGAGTAGCAGAACAGCTGTTGGGTGGTCGCCCCGCCCCCAGGCACACCTGAACCTAAACCTAGGGGAGTAGACAAAAAGAATGACAGCCCAGGCCTGATGGCCGTCACACTGATGCTATTATTTCTCACCCCAATTTGAATATCCGCTGTGGCCATGAAGAGCCATGCAGGTGTCAACGAGCCACACCAGGCTTGCACAAGGAGAGTTTGCTGGAATCGGGTGTGAGGTAAGTCTCTGCACTATCGTCCTCTGGGTCTCTTGTATTTGTATGTAAAGGTAGTGTTTAATATTACTCTTCAATGTAACTGGCAGAGTTGTTTGTTTGTCTGTTTCTTCACTGTAGCCTTGATTTGTTTCACATAGATGTATAGCACTGTAAGTGTAGTTTTACAATCAGGGTAAACCAAGGCCTAAAAAGGAAACCATTTTAAAATAGTATTACTGTTGCTTCTGTTGTTGGTGGTGTTTAATATACATCTATTATATGTTGAAACATGTATAAAAAAATGTAATGGCAAATGCTCATTGATAATTCTTAGATATATACTTCCAAGGTTCCAGTGTGTGTTGGGGTAGACATTTGAAAAAACTGCAGGTTTCCACCATTAGTATAAGATCAGTAACATATAGTATTGATATAGGGCGTGTCTCATTTCAGGGGCCGGATGCTTCGGAGCATTCGTGCTACCTAGCACTGGTCTTCTGGTGACCGCATAGACCGGACCTGGCTGGACCAACGTTTTTTTAAATGGGACGGTCTAGACTAAAAGAACGGATCTGTTACGTCATCAGCCCGAGTAGGCATAGGCCTACTGATCTTTCTAACTGTTCGTGAAAAGCATCCTTTCAGATCAACGTGTTACGTTTTATGTATAGGTTACAATAATATGAACTAGGCTAACTGAGTGAGAGCAATCATCAATCTATTTGAATTATTAAAAAGATATACAATTATGCAAGTCCTTCCAAACTAAAAGGATTGAGTTTTTTTTTTTGCTGCTGCTCCTTTCCCTATCATTTAGCATGTTTACATTGATTCATTTAGCAGACACTTATCCTAAGAACAACATTCAGGCTACAATGCAAGAAACGTTATCAAGGAATTAATTGCGGCATCTGTCAATATTAATTTATTATAAGACTAGTCAAAAATGTGATAGGAGGGCACATGCCCATATAGCCTTTGCCTGCCTCGTCCATCTCCAATTTTAAATAATTTGTTCACCCACCGGCTAAAAAGCAATCACACAAGTGTCGCTTTACTTTTCAAGAGATGGCGATTTCAAAGGGAGTTGGAGCATATTCATGTGAGTAGCCTTGGCCTTTTCTTTCTAGCCTGGTTAAAACCAAACATTAAAGTGGTAGGTGGGCATGGGCAGCGTAATTTCTTTCTCTGATTGCTGTCATGTAGGCTAATTTCAAAAATTTAGGAGGGAATATCAACAGTCAAGGTAGCCTGGCTAGGACGGCAGGATAACGTAGCCAGACAGCTGTGATCGGTTGAGTAACTTATGGTGGTGACTGTAGCTAATGGTTGTTTGCAGACATATCTGATTGAATGCATCATATTGCACTTCATCTTACATGTTAACTGACCTGGCTTGTAGACCGATAAGTTTTTCCAACTGCAACGTTGACAAATATCTTTGTGGTTCTGATGAGCATCCATTTAGCAGAGGTTTTCATCTCTTGTTGTGCTGTGTGCTAGATGTCTTTCATTATCTCGATCATGCACAAAGCATCATGAACACATGCCTTTGCCACATAAAATAGATCGATATAGTAGGCTATTTTCTTAATGCACATTTACAATGTTAGTAATCAGACAGATGTTAGGCTACACCTCGCGAAAACTATGTTGTGATCTACAGCGGCATCGTGTGTGTCAGGCTGCGGTTCAAACACATTAGTTCAATTTGAACTGATGAAATTGTATTTGCTGCTTTGCTAATGGACAAATAAATAATTTATCAAAATTAATTTGTTATTATCCGTCCGTAAGATAGATGTCACAAACAGACGCTTTAATAAACCTTTGGTGGATGTAATCCTCCCTTGAAATAATTATAGCCTTTATGCAAAATGCCAACTAGTCTTTAAACGTGTTGTTTAACGGTCTTCTAGTAGCCTAAGTCGTGGAAAATATAGTAGGCCTAATAGACTACTGACCAGTGATCATATCTGAGCATTAATATGACTTGTTGATAAATCATTTCAATTTGAAATGTTTGAACAGATTTATTTAGAAAGTGGTTCTAAATTTAGGTTTGATACGGAAATCGGCTACATAGCTTAACCATAGATCACATTAAAACCCGATCATTTTAAATGTTATTAAACCGTTTATTAAATGTTTACATAGGCTCTGCCGACTGACTCGCCATGTATTGAATGAAACGTCATAAACGTATTGAATCTTGGGGGACCAGGTAGGCCGCAAAGCATACACCCGATGCACACTCCGTTTCGGGGAAAAGAAGGGTGGATTTGTCGGCCGAATTCGAAGGAGCCCACCAGGGCTCCGAACCGGTTCAAGGAACGAAAATGAAAACCGAAAACGAACGGAATTTTACGAGGAGCAGAAACGGAAACGAAAACAAAATGGCCTTCAACTGTTCCGGAACAGAAACGTTATTCTGAAATCCACAAAACCTGTTAATAACGTTTTTTTTGTTCTCTATATATTTTATAAAATTTCACAAAAGCATATCCTATGTCAGGGAGACTATTTCCGGTTGTGCGAAAAACAAGCCCGCATCTACACTGTTAATGTGAGCTAGCAAGCCGCTATGTAGCCAACTACTGTAGGCCTAATAATTTGATTTCTGCAGTTTGAAAAAAATAAATAAATGAATAAATGGACCTTTGGTCCAAATGTGTATATTTTGTCTTGCTGTTGTAATGTAACCTATCCGTCTGCCACTTCGGATCTTAGGCCAGCTCGTAGCGTAGGCTACTGAAACTGATTTGGAAATTGTTTGTAGCCTATGCGTAATAGCCTATTTTGCCTGTCCACGCCTTGTTGTTTTAAAGTCGGAATTTGAAATGTTTGCGCAATTGTAGCCTATTCTATGTAGAAGAGTTAAACGGGAAATATGAGATAGGCCTTGTCAGCAACAGACAGGTTCGTTTATAAACAGGGTTGGAATTATAGCGCAAGCCTTTGAAGATCTCCATATGGATAAAACTTAGGCTACAATCAGGTAAGGAGTTTAGCACGTATCCAGAAATATTTTTGATAAGAAATTATTTATAGGCATAGGTTAGGCCTACAGTAAGTCTGGCTATGGGATGGATAGCCCATCTGAATGTTTTTGGATGCCGCCTGTGATTTATTATTTTTGGGCATAGCTACGGTAGGCTAAATCAAGGGGAAATAATGAGTAGGGGAGAGCCGGGACAGTTGAAACACTTTTTAATTAAACGTAATTTACATAGCGATCGTACCACACTGAAAGCTAATATTTGGTCACTAGTAACCTACATCTGTCCTCTGTCAAATACAGATGCATTTTCAGCTTTGAACAAAACCGTTCAGGAATTATTACAACAAAAGTGGGATGTGCGTAATGTTTCATTCGTCCCTCCTGGTCGGGACAGTTGAAACAACATAAGGGGACGAATGAAACATACAGTTTAAGCCATATAAACGTCCAACAACTTCGAAATTTTACTACATATCATGAATGGTACTCCCAAAAGGTTTTATTTTAGATATATTGTTGCAGGGCTATATGTCTTTGTGCATGTCTGTTAGCAACTCATTGCCATCATCATGAAGCGTGTATGAAGCGGTTTTTGAAATATCATGCCCTGTGAATGATTCTGCCATGTTTATAGCTAGAACGGTAAGCTTTCCCATTTATATCATGTTTATATTGTTGAAAATGTTGTTTCACTAGGTTTTTAGATGGGTTAGGCCAATGCACATCCAAATAAGTAGGCTTAACGACCCACCGGCCGTCAGTCTCCATAGGATAACATGGGGAAACTCAACCCCCTATCTGGTGGGCCCAAACGTATCTTCCTAAAACTGTTTTTCTATGTCTTACCTCCCTAAATGATTGTTTAAACACACCTATTTGTGCATTTAATTAAAATACATGGAGTTACAGCCTGGTCGGGACGATTGAAACACGTGTTTCAATCGTCCCGACACAGACATATGTCACTACAGCTTGATTTGCTTTCCATGTAAACAAGCATGCGATATGAAAGTCTGGGATTGTGGAGAACACTAAATGGTCTACTGAATAAGCATTAAGTCAAACCTTTAAATGAAAAACACTCATTGATAATCGAAAAAATGTAACCACTAATGAAGTTTACTTTTGCGCATCAAAACTCGTTTATCGCCAGTAACTCCGTGATAAAATGACATAGCAGGAAGATATTTGGCTGATAGAAGGAGGTTAACATGCTCTATGTTTTGACCGAAGGACGTCTGTCTATCATCATCACACTCGGAGAAAACTGGATTGTTTCATTCGTCCCGTGTTTCAATCGTCCCGGCTCTCCCCTACGTCTCATCTAAGGTAAAGTCCACAAAAATAGACTTGATAGGCCCGCCAAACACTGCCGGAACTTTAAGAACGAACGATATTTTTGCGTTCCGAACCGGTTCAGGACCGATATGTTTGTGGTGGAATGCATGCAAGAACGAAAACGTTAAACATAGGCCTACCTGAACCGTTCGGAACGGAACGTTTGAAAAATAATTTCGTTTTCAAGCCCTGGAGCCCACGAAATGGGACAGCACTAGTCGCGCTACTATGACGCAACCGGTCTACAAATCTGGCCTTAGAACCATGTAGCCCCTGAAATGAGACACGCTCATAGTATAGATAAAGATATAGTATAGATATAGTAAAACATGTTATACAATATTTTTAGTGTGTATTATTCCTTGGGTTAACATTTGGGTTATATTTGTAGAAAATGTGTTGGAGTGGCAACAATTGTTGGACAAAAAACTTTAGCGGTTACGTTTTACAACTGTATGAGTTATTGTGATGTTCTAATTGTGTCTGGAAATTTTACTGGCAGGCTGTTACTTGGGTTAAACTATATCATCACAATTGTAACACATTACAGAATGCCCAAGTGGTGTCCAGGCTTCTGCCCACAGTAAAATGTTGTATGATGTGTTCAAGTAGTGTAGTTTTCAGTGGAACAATTTCATACATTTCAGAGTGAAAATAACTGAAATATGAAGAAGGGGGTCACTTGCGCTTCAGCCTGATTGGTGCTCATGGAACAGGATGCAGAAGTCAAAAAGGGAGATCCAAGGTCTAACAGGAGCCAAGGAGCAGGACAGGAGCACACAATGCTTAAAGACTGAAGAAGACGCATGGGCATCAAAGCGTTACTCGGTTTGCACTACTAAAAATCACTTTAAGCATTGTGTGCTCCGGTCCTGCTCCTTGGCTCTTGTTAGACCTTGGATCGCCCTTTTTAACTGAAATATGTGTTTTGTGCCAACAAATGGTATTTTTGCAATTCTTTTTCCAGTTGTCTAGGTACTGCAAAGTCTAGTTATCTAACATAATCACATAGTTTGAGGTTCACAGTCATGTATGCCAATAATGTTTAATAAGCGTTTACCCTGATGGTGAACCAAAATTCTTGGTCTGATCCTGAAGGTTTATAATCTTATCTTATTTATCTAATCTTATATTTCATTCCAAAAATGTCCTCAGGTCATGGAGAGAGGAGCTTTGTCATTAAATGATACCAGCGTCATGAACAAGACTGAAGAATTTGATCCCTTTTGTGTTGAGCTGTTTGTGGGGCCGTTGGTTTGGGGCATCCTCAGTGTACCCTGTGCATGTGTGGGTCTTCCTGCCAGCTTGCGCCTTCTGTGGGCGCTCATTCAGAGGCAGCGCAGAGGCTTGTCCAACGATGTCTACATGCTGAACCTCACCATCATGGACCTGATATTCAACATCATCATAATTCCGGGCGTCATCAATTACTTCGTCTGGCAAGACTATGCCACTTGGAGAATTACAGATTTTTTCTACTGTCTCAGTTTATCGGGCCGGCCGCTATTTATGGCCTGTATTTGTGTAGACTCCTACATTGCTGTAGTTCACCCAGTTGTATACATGAAAACGAAGCACTCCAAATATAGATTAGTTGCCAGCGCATTAGTGTGGAATTTGACTTTGGCCTTTGGGGTGCTATTTATCCACGAAGTTGAGCCCCTGTTTTCCATCACAACGCTGATATTTTTTACACTTTGTCTTACAACCATCACTTTCTGTGATGGTGCCATCTTCCTTGCTCTGAGAAAGCCGGGTCCATCTGGAAGGAGTGAAGTCCACCCACAGAAGCAGAGAGCTCTGCAGACCATCACCAACAGCCTGGTCATGGCATTAGTGTCCTACCTCCCTCCAATGGTGGTGTTTGGGGTTGCCCACTGGATACAGCAGGTTGTGCCTGTACAGGAGATGTTTTGTACCATTGTAGCGGTTGCGTACATCGGGACCACATTTGGGAGTGCTGCCTTGCCCCTTCTCTATCTGGGTAATCTGGGAATATTTAAGGATCTGACAACACTGAGCTTTGGCTGTGTCAAAAGGGCTTAAACCATGCACACTTTGGCTGTGTCAAAAGGGCTTAAATCATGTGGTTCAGTTCCTCAGGCTGTCATTCCATTACACATTAAACAATATCTATAGAAATGGGGGGAGTGTATTGTTATTTGAAGGGCTTTGTTTAACAGGTGTTTTACCAAGAGTCAGTCCTCGCAATCTCAGATTTGTACCAAGAGACAGGCAGCCATTACACATAATTTTCCATCTTGGAAAAAAGACATCCTGGGTGTGCATCTGTACTGACTGAGACACAATTCTCTGTCTCAATTCTCTTAAAATCTCTGTGTCTGTTTTTCAGAACTCAAAACCCGCTATTGCTCTCACAAAATGTAAACCTTCAAATATCCAGCCAAATGACACACAACATTCAAAATGTCATCAACAGATCTCTGAAGCAAACATTCGCCTCACATTATAAACACTTTTGTCATAATATGACATTTTGAATACATCATGCTACTCAAAATCTTTCATGGGCTTCTATGTATATTTCCATAAGAGTGAAAGTCATCTACAGAGAGAGGTTGAAATACACAGCAAACATGTAAGCATGTAATATTTAAACCAAAAATAGTGATTTTCCCCAAACAATTTGGATTTTACAGCCAACCAGACAAAAAGGAAGCAAAAGTATGTATAGGCCTATAGAACCTTTCAACTGCAGAAACAAACATTATGCGTTCCTAAGGCATTTCTGGAGGTACAGAAAACAACATTGAGCTAATGGTAACTTGGGGAAAATACATGAATATATTTGCTATTATTTTAAGATACAAACATTAGATAGAACATAGAAAACACTGCCAAACCTGACAGATAGGCTATGTTTATATTTAAGCATGTAGGTTTTGTAGTTCTAGCTTTAAGAGTTAACGTGTGTGCTGTGCCATCCATTTGATTCGTCATATTCTTGTAATAGCAACTTAGCCTTCTTTAGCCTGGTATGGAAAACCTACAGGAAATGGTGTGTCCTGTTAGATGCTACTGGTGGCCCATGGCTGATTATAGACAAATTAGTGTGCATGTGTGTTAATTGTTATTATTACACGGCTCTTCATAGTGCTGCATAATGCTCCATTTACTTGAGTGGGCCTTCCCAATGTTTGGCGGTCTGCTAATTCTGAATAACAGACCGTTGCTAAGTATAACAGACCGCTGTCAAGGAAAATGGGCTTTGTGCTTCTAAGTCAATTCTTTCATATGACTACTCAAGGATTGGAACTTCATTCAAAAGTGAAAGCAGACGGTTGATCAGCTGTGTTCTAAAGAATGTTTGATTCAAGTTCAGCATGTGTTGTTGCGAACTATTTGTTTCTCAGCAAAAGCCATGATGAAACTTACTTATATTCACCTTGTTCAGCGCAGCAACAGAGGGGGCATACATTGTTATTCTGTTTTGTGTTCCAACTTCCAGTTGAGCAGTACATTCATTGTAATACATTGAGATAGCAATTGAGCTCTATCGAGATGAGTAGCATCATATGTGTTGGCATTACAACACAGCAACAGACAAAGGCTTTTTAATTTGATGTCTAGAACTGGTTATTTTGACAGGCACCAAAATAAATATTAACCTTATAATTGATTACTTGTCAGGGCTGTGCAGTGCTGTGCAATGTGGAGAGTCCTGATTGGTTGACTTATTTTTTCAAAAACCTCTCCTTTCCTGTTGAGAACTGTTTGACTCCCTGATGAATGCTTGTTTGCCGAAACGCGTCGTTTAAAAAAAAAAAAGGTTTAATGTAACCAAGCCAATAAAATAAAGGCTTTTTAACATTTGAGAATTGAGAGTGCCTTGGAATTCCTTGTTTTTCTCATCTACATTCTCCCATCCAAAGAGCACCTCAAACAAACAATTTTGGAGTCTAAGAAGCGCTCCTGACATTCTGTGCTATTTCTACAGATGCAACTAGCCGACTGGAAGTTTGAACACAACGCGTAAGAAAAGAAATGTCTAAAATGGGCGTGGCTGATTAACCAGTTGTCAGATGTATCACAAATCGCTAATTACAACTGCAGGTTAAAAACATGTATTTTTCATGTGTGAATAATACACTAGAATATTGCACACTATCCTTACAGCACTTTCATTGCCACTTGTGGAATTTATTTAAATAATTTAAAGGAGAATTCCGGTGTGATATTGACCTAAAGTGTGTTGAAACATGATACCGAGTGTGAACGTATGTCTCATAGCCCATCTCGGCTTGTCCCCTGCACTCCAAAATCTGGCGCTAGTTAGCCGATGCTACCAACAGCTTTTTCAATGGTGGTGCTTTGGCATCGGGCTAGCCATGCAAATAAATCACTGTTTTACACCATTTACGAGGCTCAATGTATCTCCATACTTCATTGGTAGACTTCCGAGGGCCCTGACATTTAAAACGAGACATTGAGAACTTTGAAAAAGCACTGGTAGTTTACTTACAAGATGATTTATACAGACAGTATCTTCACGAAGTTTAGCGTTTGCAGCCATCTTGAATTTAGTCACGATAAGTCGAGCGACGAGTAAGAATGAACAGGTATGATAAGGGATCAGATTCCAAAAATAATTCTGTGGAAATGCATGGACTCCAGGTGCTGCTACTGGAAGAAACTGGAATCCATGCATTTCCACTGAATTATTTTTGGAATCTTGTTCCGAGGGAACCAAAAATTTAATTCCCATCTCAATAAAAACAAATTCCCAACTTGACCCTTCACGGGCTCTGTAGTAACAGGTTTCCCAGTGTCAGTTTGTATTTGCCATGTAAATGCGATAAAGCATTAATCAAGCCACAGTCCATTTTCTTTCAAAGGTGTTTTTGTATTATTCCAGATGCCACTGTCCTAAAACAAACAGAAGCAAGTGCTGTCAGGTTATTTTTGATTGATGCTTGTCAAAGTGTCTGTTTTGCCTGAGCAAGGAAAATGAGTCTGCATGAGGTCAGAAAACTCACTCAGTCATTCAAATCAAATCAAGGCTGTCGTGAGGTCAACATGTCATGAGGTCAACATGTCTGCTTTTCACACAAACTCTACTGCAGTTCAAAGGGACGAGCCCGAGGTTAATCTTTTTGAAGCCTTCAGGATCACATCAAAGTCCATGACACATTTTATATGATATTAGTAGTCCCCATATACAATCTAGTAACCTCCATCTGTTAGATGATGTGTATATAAATAGGAGTTGCAAATAAATAATAATTGCAAAAGTAGTGAAATAAAACAAAATTTGGACAAGAATTTGATAACACTAAATGCTAAAAACTGTGGCAATCTTTGGTAACACTTTACTTGAAGGTATCTACATATGAGTGACATGCCACTGTCATGAACACATGACACTGGCATGAACACATGAACCCTAAACCTAATCCAAACCTCTAACCCTAACCGTATAGGCGGGTCAATACATGAAAAAAACACCTAACCTCAAAAAATATATACAAAAGGTTTTTCAACTGATTATGATACCTTTAGATATACTTAACAACATATTAAAAATCTAGTAAAATCTGACCTCAGTAAAGGGGTCATTTTCAAGTTGTCAACCAGAAGCTAATTTTGGCTATATCTAAAACATTTTTCAGCCTAGGAAAGTGTTGTTGGTGTTGTTAGAGGTCACTGAATCATATACACTACCAGTCAAAAGTTTGAAGACACATTATAGACAGAATTCCAGATGAATACCATTTTTAATCAGGGCAGCATTTTTCATTTTTCAAAAGGGTTGTCGACTGTTGTAGAAAGAAATGGCTGATCTTTAATACAATATCTACATTGCCCATTATTAGCAACCATTCATCCAATGTTGCAAAGGCATACCATTTTAAAAGGCTAACTGTATGCACTGGCTCTGGCATCAGCTTTGACACGACGAAGGAGACCAGCGGAGGCAGGTAGGACAATACGGTCATGACGAGGCTGTTGGTGATGGCCTGCAGAGCGCGCTGTTTCTGCGGGTGAACGCCGCTCCTTCCAGAAGGATCGGGTTTTATCAGGGCACGGACAATTGCGACGTCGCAGAAGGCTACAATAGAGCCAGCGAAGGTGGGAACAACGACCCACAGCATTTGGCTGGCCGAGATTTCAACCAGGACAAATATCAGGCTTTGCGCCAGTGTGGCAAGCCAAACTAATGTGCAGACGAGCATTCTGTATCGAGAATGCTTCAGTTTCATGTACTGAATGGGGCAGACAACAGCCATGTAGCAATCCGCACAGATACATGCCATAAACAGGGGCCGTCCACAGAGTGTGAGGCATCCAACCGACAAGCCTAGCATTGTAAACCAGTCCAGTTGTATGAAATTGTAATTGACCATGTTAGGGATCGCAAGGATGCTGTAGATGAGGTCCATGATGGTGAGGTGGAGCTGGTAGATGGTGCACCCGCAGAAGCAACACAGCCGTTGGCACCTCCAGTAAGGTTCCTGCCACGGAGACGATGCTGACAAGCATAGGACCCACATTAAATCCGGTGCAGTATAGGCTATGTCAAGACCTCCCGTCTTATTCACCGTGTTGGTGAAATTTGAGAACATACTGATCTGACCTGTAGAAATAAAGAAATGTTCATAATAATGAGTTCATAGGATAATGTAGTGAATTGGGGAAAAAAAAGGATTTGTGCGGGTGACAAGTTAGGCGGGGATCACTCTGACCAGCGGCAAGCGGCAGGTTCTCTATGGTTCAGCAGCGGAACAGTGGCAACGCTGGCGTAGTGCTAGCGTTGAGCAAGCTGAGCGTCGAACTTGGTTCAACTCCAAAGCGCAACGCGAGCGTATTCAATTGATAAAGCGTTTGTGTTAATTAGCAACGAGACTAAACTTATTATTGTCTGAGCGTTACGTTTGCCGCTGCTGCTTGCTAATGTGATCCTCGCCTTAAAGTTATCCGTCGCTACGACAGATATCCGTCAACTTATTTCCGTAGTGGCCATGGAATCATTGTAGATCCACAAGGGCAAATTCAGCTTCTACAAAAAAAACAGAACTATCGCTTCTATTTTGAAACTAGTCTTTGCGATTCTCCCGCCGTTATTCACGCCATTCTCTAGGAAAGCTCAAGTAGCCTCTGCTATATGCCTGAGTGCCGATATGTGTACGAAAAGTCAGCTGGAATACTGATGTGAGTTGAAGAGCAGAGATGTCTAGAGAAGTGACAAGTAGGCTAGATGAAACTTTGAGAATTCAAAATTCTAATTCTGCTGTATAAAACTGTGACTTGCTTCTAGTGCAGCTGTGTTGTAAAGTTGTTAATGTGAGCAATACAAATGTTGTATTTTTGCGTATGAAAAATAAGACATGTAGCCTAGGCTATAAAAAGTCTATTTGATGGAGAATATGTAAAGTTTGAACCATTAAGATGGGCAAAATATGTCTCAAACAAGTTTATTTATGATTTGGTACACACAAAATGAGTAGTGTGACAGGCCTCAGGCTTGGGCCAGACTGTTTCCCTTTTCACTTTGTGAAAATTGTCGAAATAGGCCAGCCATCATAAAAAATGTCTAATAACCGCACGGTACATATTTGTTATTTGCTTTAAGCTCTGATCAGTGTCCAAAATAATGTCCAAAAATTTCAAAAAGAAAGAAAACTCAAATAGATTGCAAATACCCGAAGGATTTTACTGTAATGAAAATAGCCATTTATATATATATATATATATGTGTCATTTATGCCCCCCCTCCCCAGATCTGTTATGCTGTGCACACAACCCTGTCTCGCAGGTCTACCGACTATTCTCTCGACCTCATGGCTTGGTTTTCACTCTGACATACACCATCAAATGTGAGACCTTATATAAAGAGATGTGTGCCTCCTAATAACGTCCAGTGAATTTATTTAGGCACAGGTGGACTCCAATCAATATGTAGAAGCATCTCAAGGACTTTAGATAGAAGTAGGATGCACCAGAGCTGATTGGCAAGGGTTGTAACAAAGGGTTTGAATACTTATGTAAGTGTCATATTTCAGTCCTTTTTTTTATATAAATTTACAAAACACTCCAAACACTTGCTTTTTTGTGGGGTGTTGGAGTATTTTGCATAGATAGATGAGAAAAAAAATGAATCCATTTTAAAATGAGTCTGAAACATAATGAAATGTGGATAAAGTGAAGCACTGTGAATACTCTCCGTATGCACTGTATAACTGTGCAACCTGGCTAAGTTATGCTAATGTTTACTCGAATAAAAAAAAAAAACATTTGATAGTTTTTTAATACTTTTTCCTTCCAGAGGAGATTCAAAATAAAACAGCAAGGCAGATGAATGTACAAAATAGTCAAAGAGAAATAACTCTAGCAGGCTACCAAATAGCCTATTTAGACTCCCCCCAAAGTGAACCGATAAAATGTAGCCAAGCCAGCTGCCAAGTGTCAGAACTTTATACTGTTTGGTCTAATCTGGGTTTTGGGTTAACTTTTGCACTCAAAGAACAATATAGCTCCTTAATAATACTCATTTAGTAATTGACGATTTTTATCAAAGCTTCCCCTATTCCAAAGAGCAGCAACCGCCACTGGAACAGAGAGCTTGTTTATTTATCCACTCCCTATTGACGGCCATTCTATCGAAACTGGTTGCAGTTCACCCATAGTTCCCATAGGGGCGGTCATGAGCAAGACCCAAATAAATGGGAGTCAATGGGACTCGATGGCCAAATTATTTTTTTCACTTGCTTCTCATTAGAAAACGTCACATTTTATTGTAGTTTCCACAACTACGGTCTTCCATCAAAAGTGAAACAAACACCCATGTCCTTTCGGTATTTTACAGAGTGAGCTAGTATAGCCAACCCTCTGGTCTGAATGAACGGGGTAGCACATCACTTTTGGCTCCTGTATGCATGCACAAAAAAGTTGATGACGTAGGCAGTAAAATGGTCTACAAAGACCAAGCCCAACAATTTAAACAATGTACCATTGAATGTCTAAAGATGTTCTATTTGACTTACCTGGTCTGTGTTGTTGAGTGGCATGTGGGCCAGAGCAAAGAGCATCCCTGGGGTATGTGTGTTCCCACTTCTCCATGGCTCACCGGATTTGAATATCCACCAGCGTTGTCCATGGAGCAATGCAAATAAAGCTTTGTTATTTTAGTTAAGGTAAGCTAGGTGTTTTGCTATTTCTACTCATCATGAGAGACACTAATTTGAATACACAACAGACCCTAACCCCCCCCACACACACACACACATACACAACAGCACCAACACATACAAACATACAGGGAACACACACACACACAACAGCACTAACACACACAAACACACACACACACACACACACAGCAGCACTAACACACAAACACATAAAGGGAAGACACAAAACAGTACTAACACACACAAACATGCAGGGAACACACACACACACACACACACAGCAGCAGCACCAACACACAAAAACATAAAGGGAACACACACACACATGCAGGGAATACACACACACACACACACACAGCAGCACTAACACAAACAAACATACAGGGAACACACACACAACAGCACCAACACACACAAACATACAGAACAGGCACACAACAGCACCAAAACAATACAAACACACAGGCAACACACACACACACAGCAAATCAAAAACAATACAAACACACAGGCAACACACACACAGCAAATACAAAACAAATGTGACCTCTAACCCCAGTTCCAGGCTCCACTACATCCACGCCTCAGCACCACAATGACCGACGCAGCCAGCCAGCTCTGGTTCTGACATTTTGCTGGATCAGTCAGAAGCGTCTGTTGGGCTGGTATGACTATGTCCTTGTAGACATTAAAGCTGCACACACCACACACACGCGCACACGTGTGCACACACATACACACACACACACACACACACACACACACACACACACACACTGATTCAGAGCCAAAAGAATCTTTCAATAAGCATGAGTCATTGATCAAATTTGATGTTGCCTTAAGTGTAACACTTTACGGTAAGGGTATTTATGTAGTATACTTCATTCAGTATTTATTGAAGCAATAAGCCCCGAGAGGCCGTAGATTACACTGATTCTACAACAGCTAAGGGGTGTTGTAAGGCACGATGCACCAGCGGTGCGCTAGTGCGCTATGCTGGATTTTACGGCATTGAACGCGATTCAGCTAATCACAATCAAGGACCGGAACTATCAGTTTTAGAAGTATTAATTCATTCCTTACAGTTTTTGCCTTGAACACTTTTTGCAAAACTCAGCTGATTGTGTCAAAACTTTACACACAAGCACACAAGACACAACACTGGGAAATAAACCATTCACATACAAGGATACAAGGAAGTTTATTGTCACATGCATATAGTTACTGGAAGTAAGAAATGCAGTGAAATTATGTCTGGTGTCAGCCTATTTGTGCAAAGTGGGGGGGTAAAAAGTGCAGTAGAAGAGGGGTTTAGTAGATTAAGTGGCAAGGGCTGCATAAGAAAGGTGGGGGAATGGGATTGGGGGGCACCAACCAAGTGTGCAATATGTGTGTTGGAGAAGCTTCCTCATGTACTCATGGGGGGGGGGCAGTGTGCTGTAAGTATGTTGGGGACGTGTGTTGGAGAAGCTTCCTGATGAAATAATGTGCTGTGTATGTAGGGGAGGGGGGGAATGTACTGCAAGTATGGTGAAGGGACTTACTATTGCAAGCAGAGTACTGTATGTATGATATATGTGTGTATGTGAGTGATGACAGCGAAGTTGTGTGTGTGGGCGGGAGGGGAGTGGAGCAGTGACTGTGTGTGTGTAGTGTGTGTGTGGGTAGGTGAGGGCAGTGTGCTGTAAGTATGTAGAGGATGTGTGTTGGAGAAGATCCTGAAGACAATGTGATGTGTATGTAGGGAGGGGGGGGGCAGTGTGCAGCAAGTATGTAGAGGAGGCTTACTGTAGCAAGCAGTGTGCTGTATGTATGGGGGATGGGGGGCAGAAAGGCTAGGCAATCAAAGACATGGGTAGATGGAGGAGAAATCAAAAATAATAAATAAAAAGTTCTATGGAGATGTGCAAAAGTTGGAGAAAGTCAGATATGTGTGTGTGTGTGTGTGTGTTTTGACGTGTGATGAAATAAGAAAATAAATAAAAGGTCTGTAGCATAGGGTGAGGGATGTAAAAGTGCTAAAAGTCTTGTAGGTGTGGGTGTGTGTGTGTGTGTGTGGGGGTCATGAGTGCTGAGGAGTGAATGAGTGCAAAGTCAGTATAGTGTGAGTTCAGAGTTGGGAAATGTTTGAGAGTGCTGAGGAGTGAATGTGTGCAAAGTCAGTATAGTGTGAGTTCAGAGTTGGGAAATGTTTGAGAGTGCTGAGGAGTGAATGTGTGCAAAGTCAGTATAGTGTGAGTTCAGAGTTCGGATGGCCTGGGGATAAAAACTTCTCCTGAGTCTCTCAGTTCTGGCTTTGTGACTACATAGGCGTCTTCTTGATTTCAGCGGTAGGAATAATCCATTGTTAAGATGAGAAGAGTCCTTCAGAATCTTTTGGGCTCTTAGGAGTACTCTTCTGGAATAGATATCTTGTAGAGCAGGGAGTTGAGTTCTTATAGTACGTTCAGCTGAGCGCACTACTCTCTGCAGAGTACTACAATCTCTAACTGTGGAAGTCCCATACCAGGTGATGATGCTTGGTGAAGAAGGCCTTCATGATGGATGTAGAAACTTTGAATTTCCTTAGCTGACGAAGGAAGTAGAGTCGTTGTCTGGACTTCTTCAGAACATATTGAGTGTTAACAGTCCATGTTAAGTCTTCAGTAATGTGGACACCAAGGTATTTAAAACTTGTGACTCTCTCTACAGGTTGCCCGCTGATCATTAGTGGGGTGTAACTGTAGTTCTGCTGCTGCCTTCTGTAATCCACTACCATTTCCTTGGTTTTATTGATATTCAGTGTCAAGCTGTTAGATTGACACCACTGTGCCACCTCATCAACCTGATCCAAGTAGAGCTGTTCAATGTTGTTACTAATCAGGCCTAAGATCACTGTGTCATCTGCAAACTTGATGATGGAGGTATGACTACTGTTGGCTTTGCAGTCATGTGTGTAGATGTTGTACAGCAGTGGACTCAAAACACAGCCTTGGGGAGCACCAGTGCTGATGGTTAATGAGTCAGATGTCAGACCCCCAACTCTAACCACTTGTGAACGGTTGGTGAGGAAGTCAAATATCCAGTGATACAGGGTGGTGTTCAGTCCTAAGGCCTTCATCTTTGTGACCAAGGTGAGAGGTACTATAGTGTTGAATGCTGAACTAAAGTCAATGAACAGCATCCTCACATAATTCCCATTCCCCTCCTCCAGGTGAGTTAAGGTGGTGTGCATGAGGTTTGAGATGGCATCCTCTGTAGACCTGTTGGCTCTGTAAGCAAATTGGAGGGGGTCGAAGGAGGCAGGGAGGGATGAGCAGATAATGTTTTTCACAAGCTTCTCAAAACACTTCATCACTGTAGACGTCGGGGCTAGTGGGCGATAGTCATTCAGACACGATGGACTTTTGTTTTTCGGTACTGGAACAATAACAGACTGCTTGAGGCAAGTAGGAACTGTCTCTTGAGCCAATGATGTGTTAAAGATATAAGTGAACACAGGAGCTAACTGAGCAGCGCAGGATTTCAAAACCCTGTTAGAAATTACATCCGGTCCAGCAGCTTTTCTACAATTTACCCTCCTAAAGGCATTGCTCACATCGACCTCAGAGACACAGAAAGGTGCATCCTCATTTGCTTCACATGCTGCAGTTAGTGCAAGATAGTCTGTGTTTTTCATGTCAAAGCGAGCATAAAAAGCATTTAGTTCATCAGGGAGGGCTTTACTCACATTCATCATAGGAGGGGACTTTCTTTCAAAGCCAGTGATGGTTCGGAGTCCTTTCCACACTCGTGCTGGATCACCCTCCAAGAAATCAGCTTCAACTCTGTCTCTATAGCGCCGCTTAGCATCTTTAATAGCTCTACGTAAACTATAAGATGCTGCTTTGTAATCCGTCATATCCCCTGAAATCCATCTATGTTGAATTGAAACACTGCTATCAAAACCCAACAATCCTTTGTCAAAATGTCACTCTGATGAAAAAATGATAGACACTTGCATCATATGAATACACTTTCCCTAAGTTCTCTAATATCATCTGAAATATTGTTCCATGCATAGCCTCTTCGACCACCTCCTTCTCCTCTCTCTCTCTTTGTCATCCTCTTCCTCTAACTCCATGCTTGTAAAATGGTTCAACTTAGGCCTAATATGTGGCTGGCTGATTGGTGTTCAGTTTTGTAAGTAAGCATTTTCAGATGTATGTCTAAGTGTTTTCAATCACCCAATGTGTTTGGTATTTTGAATAGATGTGTTGTCCCAATAGTACCCTTGAGATTTCAATGATGAACAAAGTGTGTTATGTATGAAATAGTGTGTAGTGTCCAGGAGCAAGTGTGTTGCAGAAATGTGCAAGTGTGTTGCAGAGTGCAAATCAGCGCTTGGTATGGTTACACTGTGCTTAAGGTATAGTAACAAAAGCTTCAAGTTTTGTTACTTTGGTCTAAACATGTATCTGTAGTGTTCCAGCAATGGACAAAAACTGTAATATCTCATGAATCATCAGGAATTGACATGAGTTCATAGTGTGTCATGCGTGACCTTATACATGGGCATGATTTTCTGTGTGGTCTGACTAGGCGCACCCAAGGGTGCGGTTAATCAGATTACGCCATGTGATTCTCCTGTGTCTGTTCCTTTGAAAAACCTTTCTGTTTGAGTAGTCTTGTTGCACTGAAGACGGCTTGACGTCGAAACGTGTTTGTAATCAAGGGCATGGTGCAATAAATCCTTTTAAAAGTATAATACACAAGAGATTGCGGTTTCCTCCACTTCAAGACTGACATTTTTAACTCGCACCCAAAATACTTTATAAAGTGTTTGAGTGAGCGTGCCTATATTGCTGAAACGTATACATGGGCAGCACATCACCTAAAGCATTAGGTACGGTGGGCACATCATTAAGATTTATGAAATTGTGAATTAATTCACACATTAATTAATGATAATTCATGGACCCTTATCGTTAAGTATCGTTACCCATTAAGGTATTGCATGAGATCATTGGAACATAATTGGTATACTGAGTCTCTTTATTTCAGTGGTCAAGCTGACACTGCCCCAGCTGAATCAAAATACTCTTCAGGCCAAGATATGTTGATGCTAGAAATTACTAAGGTGATTAGTGAAATGCACCTGGATTGTCAACTTGCCCAGTCTGTTGTTGTAAAAAAAAAGACAGCACACGTGTCACCGACTGATTTGAATGTCAGAGTGCCGTACTGAATCCCTTACAAACACAAATTCAATATTTGCTCTTGGCCACGCAAAGCAGAACTCAGTTTTGACAGTCATCAAAGTGATTATACCAACATGACAAACCACTCTGTTTTTTTTTGTTGGGTTGCAGGCACAGTGACAGAGCAGCAAGACCTCGACAACATACTGTGGCTATAGCAGGGTATTTTAAAAAGTGGAAAACACAAATGATCGCAAAGCACTCTCTGCTGCTATCTACCGCTGCGTCGACGTTACTTCCGTGATTTGGGAAAAGCCCGTAAAAGGCCTGGCAGGAATCAATTACATAAAAGTTTTTTGGTATATATAGTTTTTAATATTTTTTTCCGAAGTGTTCACAACTTAAGTGTTAACTAATAATTGTTGCAAACTGGTACTACGAACAAAATATTAGTGCATTCCTGGATCTACATCCTTATGCATCGCTTCCTGCCAAGACTTTTACGGGCTTTTTCCAAATCACGGAAGTAACGTCGACACAGCGGTAGATAGCAGCAGAGTAGAAGCCATCAGGCAAGTGTTATTTAAATAAACTCACTAACTTATAAACTTTCCAATGCCTCGTTTTATGAGTACAGAACATATTTGTACTACTGTAGAAGTTTCGTACCATTCAGAGCATTATTAGTGGGGTAATTTACGAGATACTCTATTGGTTCCATAAGCACCTGCACAAGCCATTCGTTTCTGTATTCGCCTGATAGCACTACTCGACCAATGTTCGACCAAGGGAAATCAGCTTCTGGAAGGGTGTTTGGCTCGAGGTCATGGTGCAAAGGACCCTAGGGTGAAATTACTCCGAACCATCACTTTATGTTGTCATATTTATCTTTTTTGGCATGGTATAGTCTTATTTTTTCCATTTAGATGTCTTGGCCTAAAAGTCTTTAAATTTGCACTTGAAAAATGTATAAATTACATGCCCTCATAGTTTGAATTCAATCATGACTGGCAAGATCACAAGGTAGCATTTTTAGATGCATGGAGTGCTAGAGAAAAAAACGGTAACACTTTACTTGACGGGTGAGTTCATAACACATTCATAGCAGCTGTCATAAACTGCACATAAAGCATTCATGACTGTTTCATGAGACATGACTCAACATTCATACCAAACCTTTCATGAATGTGGAAGACAGAACGGCGAGAACTTGTCATATTAAAAGTCCAAAGTCGCAAAGCAGTATTGCCGTTTTTGGTCCAAACTTCTTGATCACGTCACATCTGAGTCAATGGGCTACTCCAGTGCCAAAAAGACAGAACATGGTTAAGCAAATAATTTTTGTTTCATAAAAATTAATTTGTTCATTGATGTAACCTTTGCAGATGATTTCTCATCTTTTGCTACTGGGAATGTCCAACCGTTCCAGGTTACACAAATAAAGCTGAATGTAGGCTAGTTTACCTCCCAGTGTTAAACTCAGTGATTACGAATACTTCACAACTTGTATGGTAAAGTGACATTCAATGTAGACTTCATAAGATATTCATGAAATATTTACAAAGGCTGGAGAGATCAAATTAATGGTATCCAGGTTATACAAATATGATGTTGGACTTTTATTTTGACATATTGTCATAGTTCTGATGAAAGGTTTGCTATGAATGTTGAGTCATGTCTCATGAAACAGTCATGAATGCTTTACTGTATGTGCAGTTTATGACAGCTGCTATGAATGTGTTATGAACTCACCCGTCAAGTAAAGTGTTACCAAAAAAACTAATGCTAGAATAAAGCTTGGCTAACTTCAAACTTCATTAGTAGTTATTTGCCCTCCAGTGCTCCCATAGTGGTCTTCTGTTTGGGTCACGAGTGGGACTTGTGCAACTTCATTAGTAATGATTTGCCCTCCAGTGCTCCCATAGCGGTCTCCAGTGCTCCCATAGTGGTCTCCAGTGCTCCCATAGCGGTCTCCAGTGCCCCCATAGTGCCCTCCAGTGCTCCCAGTGGTCTCCTGTTTGGGTCACGGGTGGAACTTGTACAATCGTTTCTCATTTCCTGGTCTTGCACTGCAGCCAAACTCGCCACAGTTTGGCATTTTGTTTTAGTAGTTAGTAGTTCATGTTATTTTGTAATAATTTATTATATGTTTTCCATTATTCACTGCATTATGTCAATGGGGATCTGATGAATGTTGGTATCTCTAATGGCGTCCTCGAAATCACAAATGCTCTATTGGCTCAACAAATCCTATGATGCATTGCCAAAGCTTTCTCGGGAATACAGTTTTTCACAATAGTTAAAAAAAATATTTCTTTAAACCTTCCACCTTTTTCTCAAAACTTTAAACACGCAGTAAAAGACCTCCTGGAGTCTGTCCCTTCCTTCTGACAGCCCTAGGGTGTCATTCTCAGTCCAGTCTGTTTCCCAGGTGAACTACATCCTTTGGTGGCTTTGGTCAGTATTTGGGTATTTAAATCACTGTTTGGGTCATCAGTGGCCAGCACTGTCCATCAGTCATATTCACCTATCAGTTTGACACTACACATTCGTCTCTCAGAAAGAACCAGTAAGCACGTATCCTGTAAGTCAGTCAGTTGATACACATTTTACACTTACCTATAAAGTTTGTTTGGCTTTGCTGCCATTCAGTATTTTGAAGCACAAATACATTATTTGTGTGGAACAATTTTGTTTTTCCTGTACTTTTCCTGTATTTTTTTATTACAAGAAATCATTTATATTGATTATGTTTTAATTAAATGTAATATTATCTTTAAATTGCATTACATTTTCAAAATCAATACTGTAATGTTACATAGTCATGTGAAGTCGGGCTGTGCAGGATTATGCCGATGATATGTTAACATAGACAAAGTGCATCAATATAATTATTAACATAAACAATTTCTCTAGGTAACTCATGGAGAACTACACCAGTACTGCAAACAAAACTCATGTGCTTGACCTGTATTGCACTGATCTGTTGGTGGGTCCTTTGGTCTGGGCCATCTTCAGTGTAACCTGTGCATGTGTGGGTGTTCCTGCCAGCGCGTGGCTCCTGTGGGTGCTCACTCAGAGGCAGCGCAGCAGCTTATCCAACAACATGTACATGCTGAACCTCACCATCATGGACCTGATCTTCAACACTTTCATAATTCCAGTCATGCTCAATTTCTTTGTCTGAAAGAATGCCCTGTTGTCGAACATTAGTGTAATTTTGATGTTGTTCAGTAGTTGTGGACGGCCTCTGTGTAAGGCTTCTGTTTGTGTGGACTGCTATATGGCTATCGTTCACCCAGTTATATACATGACACTCAAGCATTCTACACATAGAATGGTCACTTGTGCTGTGATCTGGGCCTTCACACTGGGCTGGGGAATAATATTCATCCTTGGTAAAGACTATGTGCCTGGGAGTCTCTTTTCAGTCCCAATATGTCTTGCTGTTCTATCCATCATCCTGTGTGACATCGCCATCATCTGTGCCCTAAGAAAGCCAGATCCTTCTGGAAGGAGCGACATCCACCCCCAGAAACAGAGAGCTCTGCAGACCATCGTCAACAGCTTGGTGATGGCCATGGTGTCTTACGTTTGCCCCAATGTTTTACATGTTGTCCCGCTGCTGCTGTCTCTGAGTGTGCAGGAGATAAGGTGCAGCGTAGTCTTCCCCATGATGACCTTCTCCGTGCTCGGGACCACCATCCTGCCTGTGCTCCAGCTGGGAAACCTGGGAAGCTTAAAGGCCTTGAGTGGGTGTGGCTGTAGCACAAATAATATATAGAACCAAGAACAATAAAAAAGAACCAAGAACAATAAAAAAGAACCAAGAACATAAAAAAGAACATAAAAAAATTTGTTGTTAGCTTTTTTTGTTTTTATTCTTTTATTTGTTTTTTCCCCTTTTATTTTGTTATATTTTATTATGATTGCTACTAGCGCAGCACAGCCATATTGTTGACATTTTTATTTATTTATTTTTTGACCGGTCAACGTTTCCCAGAACACTGGAAAACCAGGACACATGCAATTCAATCGGCATGTACAGTAGCCCCAGAGGCTGATGTGGAAAATAAGGTTTTGGTCCCGGCCACTCCCCCACCCTCTTACCCATGCACTGGGACCCCTGAAAGCCCCTGAAATGCAGATTTCACAAAATAACTAGAGAAGCGTTAGCCTAGAAATCTAGACGCACCCTAGCATTTGCTTACATTTGCTGCCAGGGCTAGTCTAGCAACTCTCCGTTGGCTTGTGTGCTTGAAAAATTAAACTTCTATCAGGCCAATCAAATCGTGTATAGAGATGTTAGGCGGGCTTAACATAATGATTGATGGCAGAGTTGCAACGGTTTGGCTTGAATTCCCTGCTACTTGAAATCAAAGAAGATGGATGTTGCTGTTGGCTAACAGCATGACACGAGTTAAACTTTTTTTTAAGTTGGCAAAAGTTTGAACTAGCCAACTAGCTCCGATGGGAAAATGCATGGGACTCATAGCGCTGTCCTATTGCGTGCAGAGGGAGTTTAAAAGACAACCGATTATCCCGCCCCTCGGACTTAGCACTGCCAACGGTGAGTGCCCAGACCCTACATTTATAACCCACATTCATATGAGTTATGTGGGTCTGGCTCATCAGGCATTAACACAGTCTCACTCCCTACTCGTCAAATGTCTGACGCATGGTCAAGGGTTCTTGGCGTCAAATTCTAACGAGAAAGGTGTACCTTCTGCGTTGTTTTCCGACGTGGGGGTCCGTCAGATAGACATTCATGTTAATCCCTCATCGTCAAATATAGACGAAAGGAAATAAATGTCCATCAAAGGTGATGCCGTCACGTTAGACTAATGATTTGTTTGAAATGATCTAAAAACAAAAATTGCAGACCATCAGAGCCATAGGCTACCTTAGGTTACTTTGATCTTGCATTATTTTATTCAGCTTTGGTGTAGGTAACGTGAGGAACTCAGAACTGCCTGAAAGTTGCAGACCTGTTCTGGAAATACGTGCATTAATCCACTGTCATTTGTTAATTCTCACTCCTAAACTGGAACACACACACCCAAGGTGAAACTTGCCACCTGAGAATTTTAATTCTTCAAAAAGAATTAAAATTTGGTATTATTATTACACCAAATAAATGCACATAATGTGAACATAAATTTCATAGCATTATTAATTGTAGGCACATGGACTCTTGGATGTCCAACTGTTACATCACAAACCGTGTCCCATTCTTTGTTCAGTCCTCTGCTTTCATGACGTAAAGCTACTTATGTTAGAGTTACTCTATAGCACAGCGTTAGCATGTATCTTAAGCAGATCATCAGATTTCTGCAGACTGCTTGGAATGACTGCCCTAGAGCCTATGGACTGCTTGGATTTGCATTGTAGTGCATTTGATTTGATGTTTTTGTCATAGTTTATCCAGCTGTCGGGTTTAATTAAAGAAGGTTACAAAAAGGAGATGTGTGTTTCCTTAGTTTATCAATTGTTTATTAATGTTATTTTATTTTATTTTTTATTTTCTTTATTTTTGCATTGGAATGTGTAAGTTAAAATAATGCATTTGTATAGAATGTATAGAAACTTGATGTCAATGTATTGATAACTTATCACCAGCAGAACTGCTGCCGAGTTGTGCCATCTGAATTTTTTTCCCAACCCCCTACTCAGCAGCTTCTTTAAATAAGACTAGCAAGTTGTAAAAAGCAATTGAGTTCAATAGTACTGGTGTCCTCACAAATTAACTGCCATTATGAACAGAAAAAAAAAGCAGCTTGTGAGCATATCTGGTGGGAGCTAACAGGTGTACAAAAAGGACACCAAAGCTCTGAAGAAATGAACATTAATATGATAATTCAATCATAAACCTTACATGGCCAGAAACAAACGTTTCGGGCAAAGGCCATCTTCATTGAATTCCTTGACCTGTTGTTGCACACAAACACCTGTTGATTACATGTGCCGATTTGAACATGAGGTGCAGATTCCACACTTGAGCCACCTCTGCTCATGATCAAATCCATGTCCAAAGAGTGTGGGAAGTAAACAGGCAGGTCTGTAGTCACTCCACACAGAAGATGAAGAAATAATTCTGTGATCTGTCTTGATCAGCAAGTCATTGCATCTAAAGAAGACAATGATAGTTTTACGTAAAACAACTTCCAACAACCATTATATTTAACTTCTACCATGTTTGTGTCTAAATTATGATGACAAGGTAACCGGAAAAATGCAACACTGCTTGCTGACCAGAAGATGGCCCTACCATCTTAACTGTGAATTCTACTTTATGTGTAAGGGACTTACACAGAGGCGTATCAAGCTTTTTAAAAGAGGGTGGTGTGTGTGTGTGTGTGTGTATGTGTGTGTGTGGGGGTTATAGGCAAGTGAAACAATCCAGCCAATTTTCTGAGAGGGGGTGCTGACGATATTGGCGGATGTCCGCGGGTTCCTCGCCCAATTTCATTTTTTAAATTCTGGTTGCTAAACATACCACTTTAATGCAGTTTGGGAGGGACAGAATAGGCAGAGCCTCTCTTCTGTGTGGATCATGGGACATGTAGGCATACATTATCTAGCCTACCTGCTATCACTTCACTACTTCTGTGTGGATCATGGGACATGTAGGCATACATTATCTAGCCTACCTCCTATCACTTCACTGCTTGACACTACCTTACATGGAGACATATCTCATGTTATCAAAGAAGAAAACATTTCAGAAATTATATTTTGTGCAAATGGGTTAGCACAACCGGAACGGAGATGCTGATCTCACTAATTACTTTACTTGTGCAAGCTCATGGTCTGCGTTCACTCCAGCAAGACAAGTGAATGTTTTTAAAGCTGTCATCACAACAGGCTATTTGCTATGATATACAGTAGGTGTCGTGTATTGCACACTAATAAAATGTCCTAAAACTTGTTTAAGTAGACAACGGCACACGGCAGGCCAGGGTAGGAAAGATTGTTTTTATTAAGACAGCCACTTATCTAGCCAACATCACAGTACCAAGAGGCCGCCCCGGAGGTGGATAATCATATTTATACTTTTGTGAACAAACCAGTCAGAGACCTCCACTATCTCATTACCAATCACAGATGGCAAAACTACAAAACTAATACCTTTAGTTATTTCTGTGTTCAGAACACCACATTAGGCTACCTCTGTTAGGCTGCAATAAATTGCCTAACAGACAACAGCCTAATTTCGAGGTATCACTGGGCTATTAATGCATAGGCCTAACTATAATATCTAATAAGTAAATGTAAAAGACACAGACTAATGACAGAACTGTAAGATCAAATTCAAAAACCTTTGAAGTCTACCCAAAGCATGTTTGAAAACGTATGCAAAGGGAATATAAATAAATTGTGTTGTTTATAGCCTACCATCAAATGTCAATTTAAAGACTAGGATTAGGCTATGCAGTTTCTATGCTGTTTCCGTGGATAACTACAGGAATCCACGTCGTTTGTTGTTTAAAATTGTGTTGCTTCTAGCCCACGTTATGTGTTAAGTTTCACTTCCGCAGGGCGCACACACATTGCATGAGCGCACATACCAACTGCAGAGATGCTGTGAGACAGAGAGTGTGTGCTGTGGCGAGTGACACAAGTTACTCATGTGTTGTGTGATATCTCTGCGCCCAAGTATAGCAGTGCTTCACCCCGATATAGTCCCAAGTCAATATCTGCCAAGGAAATCACCAGTCTTAATCTGCATTGCCATTTGTACTCGTTGTGACTACGTAGGCCACAAGAAGTACATTTTTTTGTTTGTTTGTTTTTTTGGCTCACCTTTACTCACGACATGTTTTTCCGGCGACGGAAGATTCCATTCACTATGCTAAGCTAAGCTAGCGGTGGTGCTGCCGGACTAAAACAATGCATGCACAGAGAAAAAAATGCTTTTGCCCAACTCTTTGGGAGACGGTGAATAACCCAATTTCATGAAGCGCTGGCATGTTCCTTTAAGCTGCACGAAAATGACAAATTACAAACTGGCACTGGTGTGTAGGGGAAAGCGGGGTTGAAATCTAGCCTACAGGCAAGTGGCATCACCATCTTCATCATCATCATCATAATCACCTTTATTGCCAGACTAAAGGTCTATACATACATTACATACATTATAACAAACAGATACACAGACACAACATACATGAAAAAAGGAAAAGAAAAAGAAAGAAAAAAAGAAAGAGGAAATTACACTTCTATAAAAAAGACTATTATAACGACTATTAAAAAGACTATTATAAAGACTATTATAACGACTATTATAACGGCTGTTAAAAAGACTATTATAACGACTATTAAAAAGACTATTATAACGACTATTATAACGGCTATTAAAAAGACTATTATAACGACTATTAAAAAGACTATTATAAAGACTATTATAACGACTATTATAACGGCTGTTAAAAAGACTATTATAACGACTATTAAAAAGACTATTATAACGACTATTATAACGGCTATTAAAAAGACTATTATAACGACTATTAAAAAGACTATTATAACGGTGTTACCACAGTTATGAGTGGTATCGTGTGGCACTAATCTTAACATTTCCCAGCAGCTTAACAATGTTGTTCTTTCAGACATTCAGGCGACACATTAATTTGTACATCAAACTTGAAATTAAGATATACCTGTCCTTAATTCACCCCAATTACCCTCAAAAGAAATAAAGGGAACCCCTGGGGTTGCAGTTACACCTTAAAATGGCATTAAAAGGTCAAATTAAGGGCCTGTTTTACGAATTAAGGGCCCCTTGATATAAATTTGTGGTTTTGGTGGTTTTCACAGGTAATTTAAGGTAAATTTTTGTACTGTGGAGCAGTCGTGGCCGACTGGTTAGGACTTCAGGCTTGGAACCGAAGGGTTGCCCTTTCGATCCCCGACCAGTAGGAACAGCTGAAGTGCCCTCGAGCAAGACACCTGACCCCTCCCTGCTCCCCGAGCGCCGCTGTAGCAAGGCACCTCCCCTCACTGCTCCCCGAGCGCCGCTGTAACAAGGCACCTAACCCCTCACTGCTCCCCGAGCGCCGCTGTAGCAAGGCACCTAACCCCTCACTGCTCCCCGAGCGCCGCTGTAGCAAGGCACCTAACCCCTCACTGCTCCCCGAGCGCCGCTGTAGCAAGGCAGCTCACTGCACCGGGATCAGTGTGTGCTTCACCTCACTGTGTGTTCACTGTGTGCTCTGTGTGTTCTCTAATTCACAGATGGGATAAATGCAGAGACCAAATTCCTTGTATACGCAAGTATACTTGGCCTAGAAACCTGATTTACATTTACATTTAACATTACGTTTCGTAGTGTATATCAGGACCTATGTGTGGACCGCTTTAAAGAGATTTGCTCTCGTGGGTCTCCCTACAGTTGAGTAGCCCAATAATAAAAAAATATGCGTCTTGCAACAAAGTATGAACATAACTCTGATATAATATAGAGAGAATGCACTGAAAACAGGCAGAAGTATCGTTTGTCATGTTTTGAGGTTATGTACCATCAAAATGACTTTAGAAACGTTATGTGTTATGTTAAGGTAAAACACTCTTAAGGGTGCTTCAGCCAGTGACCTCGGGGTTGGTGTCTGCCAGGTCAAGCACAACATCATCAGCCCTTGGTTAGCAACTTGGTTAGTAGCACCCACCAGTCCACTGGAGTCTGCCCCCGATCACAGCACTCCCCGGATACACCAATGCAACTGCCTCCAGCAAAGTTGTGGCAAATGAGGGGCATCTTGAAGTCTAGGTAACACCCAAGGTTGGGTCTGGAAAAGATTCATTGACTTACAACTTGCAACAGGGGTGACTATAGCAGTGAAATTAAACTTAGCCTACGTACATTGGTACATTAAACTCCTACCAAATCGTAGCAATCTTGTAAACTGAGGTTTTAAATGCAGTTGTTTACACAATTCCACAGAAATACAGATCCATGCCTTGTAGGCTATTTGCATGCTTGTGTTTTAGGGATATTGGAAATGCTTTAATGGCTTCTTCGCCAGACTGACCTGCAGAGGAAATCCCAAATTTGCTGAAAGGTAGTGTATGAGTATGGAAATCCCAAATTTGCTGAAAGGTAGTGTATGAGTATATTCCATATTGGGGGGGGAACGAAATGAAATGAAAACAAAAAATAAATAAGACCAGGCTACCACACGAGCATTAGTCTGCATGCTGCACAACTTGTTTACATTTCGAAATGATAAAATTGATGATATAAATTTTGAGTTCTAAACTAACCGCGGTTACACACACACACACACACACAAACACGCACACCGCCTTCTTGCGGTTTGCTTCGTATTGAGAGCTGAAAAAGCAGGGTGCGCGCGCCGTTGACACCCGGGATTTAATAGTGTCAGACTACGGGCGCGGACGCAGTGAACTGAGTCCAAGTTGCCGACATGAGGAGGCATGTAGCAATTACCCCACACAAGTAGGCTAACGTAACGCTCGTTTTTCGGTGCACAAATGATTCGCATGGGTCTTCTGTCCAGGCAAATGTATGTTCTAAACGTTATCGAATTCAGAACATGGCAATGTGATCTAAACAAATGGACATAGCCTACTGTTGTACTGTACTGTTAAGACAGCTTTTTCGTCCAAGCCAGGTAAGTTCCACCCACCATTGATACATCTTTTGTTTAGGCTAAAAGTTCTTTTGAACTTTGACAGAAAATATGAGAGTATAACCTATGCAGCCAACTTGTACTCCTCGTTTATAAAAAGGTATATATTAACGGGAAACCGGTTTTTGAAAATTGATTGTCGGCCGGTCGATTTCAGAAATGTAGATATCCTGCTTCAGCATTTAGTTATAGGCTGGACTACACACGAAAGGCAATCAATGCAGAGCTACGCCGTTGTAATCTGTTGTTTTGTTTCTGGTTTAATTACGTGGTTTAAAATAACTCTATAGTGGCCTACCAACGTCATTTTGCAAACCAAAAATAGCTTGTAGCCTATAAATTAGATTGTATTTCATAGTTGACCTAATTGTTTAAAGGGGAGTTGTAGGCCTAGGATAATTTTACAGTATAGGTTTTCCTACCGATTAACTTTTAGCATTTTGTAAATATCAGTGTAGGCTGCATCCAGTTAGTCTAAAATTATGAAAAAATAACCAAATTATTGCTGTCGCATGAAGGAATGTTAGTAACTGTGAAGTTCAAAATTGGAACTCAGAATTAACCCATTCATGCCCCATTTCCACCCTCAGTGCCACATGAGTACGATACGATAGTAAATTATTTCTTTAGGGTGCAAGTGCAACAGACACATGCTAAATCAGAACTGTTTAGGCATGGAATGCATCCTGTGTGTGTGTGTGTGTGTGGGGGGCTCTGAAAAAATGTCTTTTAGATGGACACTCTTAATTCAGGAGAGAGAAACTTGAGAAACAGCGGAAGAAATAAGAGATTGACAGAGAGAAGTGTGTGTGTGTATTTGTGTGTGTGTCTGTGTGTTTGTGTGTGTGTGTGTGTGTGTGTGTGTGAGAGAGAGAGAGAGGGAATGCCTTCCCGCCCCACCAGGCTGCCATTCCACTAATGCTTATCACTTATCAGCAATCAATGATAGAGACTGTGGGTCAGTGACCTATATGGTGTGGTCCTGTCTGGAGCCATCTGCATTAGTGTGGCCTGGATGGACAGAGAGAACTGCTCTCACAAAGTGCATATAACTCGCATAAAAAATGCATGCACACACACACACACACACACACACACACTCACACACACACACACACTCTCACTCACTCACTCACTCACTCACTCACTCACTCACTCACACACACACACACACTCACACACACACACACACACACACACTCAATCACACACACACTCACACACACACACACACACTCACTCACTTTCCTCGCTCATTTCCAAGAAGACGCACACACTCACACACACACACACACACACTCACTCACTCACTCACTCACTCACTCACTCACACACACACACACACACACACACACACACACACACACACACACACTCACTCACTCATTCACTCACACACACACACTCACTCACTCACTCACATACTCACTCACACACACACAGACACACACCACACTATCCATTCTGAATGTTTGTAGCAGAGGGCAGTCACACGTTTGGGGAAAGATAGGCTGATGAACAGGGCTAAGAGCACATTCATGGCTGATCTGAACACTCACATGTAATACATGTGATTTGTAGGATTGAAACTCAGGTGTGTTATTTAACAATCAGCACTCGGACAAAACATACCATTGAGTGGTCAAGAAGAATGAACAAGAAAACAATAAACATTCTCAAGGTGACATAAGTGTCTGTGTGCGTGCATGTGTGTCATCTTGTTGGGCCTTGGAGATGTTTTTGAACTGTAGATTCTCTCTGAAGATTTGTAGTGGCCAACCATAGTCGTTCCCATGGTTGTTTATGCCTACAAGCACATCAGTAGTGTTTTTCAAATGGGATTAGTAATAGGAAACCCCATTTGTGGCTTGCTTTAGACAATGCTCAGTTACCACTCACTCACCTGGGAATTGTAGCAACGTAGAATTTGGGTCACTGACTACGATCCGGAAGGAAGCATTGGATTGTTTTACTTACGCTGTTACCACTCCGAGTAAAGGGAAATACTATCATCTCTGTTTTCCCCCCAACATGTGGGTGTTTTATGTGATTGCAGCAACGACCCTCTATGTTGTCTGAATGACATCCAAGATTCATGTTTGTTTTCCTATAAAGGGGCCCTGGGCTTGAGGGGAGCGCAATACAAATAACATGTATTATTATTATTATTATTATTAAATTATTAGTATCCAACCCAGTCTAATACTGGCTCTGTTAGCAACCTGACCAATGGATTTGTCTCTGCTGAGATACTAAAGCTAAGCAGGTGTGGGCTTAGTTAGTACTTGAAGAAGGGGGGGGGGGCAATTCCAATGCCCCAGGGCAGTGTCGAGGACACTGTACTGTAGGAGAAGCTGTCCTTTTGGATGAGAAGTTCAACCAGGGTCCTGATTCACTGTGGTCATACAAGATTGCATGGCACTTATTGTATAAGTATAAGTATATACTCTTTTGATCCTGTGAGGGAAATTTGGTCTCTGCATTTATCCCAATCTGTGAATTAGTGAAACACACTCAGCACACAGTGAATACAGTAAGGTGAAGCACACACTAATCCCGGCGCAGTGAGCTGCCTGCAACAACAGCAGCGCTTGGGGAGCAGTGAGGGGTTAGGTGCCTTGCTCAAGGGCACTTCAGCCGTGCCTACTGGGTTTGAACCGGCAACCCTCCGGTTACAAGTCCGAAGCGCTAACCAGTAGGCCACGGCTGCCCCCTTCCCCTTGTCACATAAGAACATACTAAGGCTACTAATATATATATATATATATATATATATGTAACGGATGCCAGCTAGCTTAGCTGTGCTTGTGGAACGTTGGTAAACCACCGATCCGAGGTGCTGCTGTTCGCGGGTTCGAGTCCGAGCGTGTGCAGGGCTGAATCGCGCAGGTTCAACACAACGCAGGTTAAATATATATATATATATATATATATATATATATATATATATAAATGTTGCTGATGATTGGATCATAAAAGGCCACAGCAACAAAGATGAATGACTGATAATCACTGATTCTTCTCTATTATTGTGTTACATGTTCCAAATGTAAAGCACTTTGAGCTGCATTCTGGGTTTGAAAGGAGCTACAAATAAAGTTTTATTTTTATTATATTTATTTATTATTATTATTATTATTATTATTATTATTATTATTATTATTGCAGAGGGTTCCCCTAGTGTTGGATAAATTAACATTCAATCTGGCCCTTAATCATCCCCCTGTGTAATTGGTACATTCATTCCCTCACTCTCCACCTCAAGCTGGTGTGTGGTGAGCGTTCTGGTGGTGACTGCCACGCATCACCCAGCTGAGGGTTACAAATTGGTGGTGGTTAGTGATGTTCCCCCTTCACTGTCATGTGCTTTGGATGTCATGGTAAATTATATGCATGTCGTGTTGTTTTAAGGAGAACTACATTGTAGTAAACCAAGGCCAAATGGGCTCCAAAGGCTACTGTCTTGCACATTAGTGCGAGTGCTCAGTTCATGTGTGTGTGTGTGTGTGTGTGTGTGTGTGTGTGTGTGTGTGTGTGTGTTTGTGTGTGTATCTGTGTGTGTGTGATCGTGTTCATCCACAGCTGTATGTTCTCAGAGCATAGCTTTTGTTTCCGGCATGATTGGCAGGCCGCCCATTGAGGGTAATTGCCTCAGCATGGATCCTATTTTGGCACCAAACACCATGGGGTCTATTGTAGGGATTCATTTAGGAGCTCTCACATTGATGGTAGGATGGCACTTATAATAGGCTCTTCTTGTCCTCCCTCACTTCCTTTCTATCTGCCCCTCTCCATCTCACTCTTTGCCTCTCTTCCTCTCTGTCTTCCTCCTCTCCCTTTCACTTAAAAGATACATCCAGTAGCCTATTTTACATAGTAAGTCCTATTTCTTTGATGTTTGTAGGCACTAATTCTTAGAAGGGATCAAAAAAGAATGACAAGTGATACAACTTCGACTTAGCTTAGCGACTTAGCAACTATACCACTACTATAATTAATGCAATAATTAACCATCAATGAGCTGTCATCTGTTTAAAGTTGTCAATTATTTTGGTAATTGTTCATCAGTTTGTATGATTTTTTACCTCCTTACACTGAAATATTTTCTGCCTTACTTGCTCTTCAGTTAGCTAAGTTTGGCAACTATACCACTACTATAATTAATGCAATAATTAACCATCAATGAGCTGTCATCTGTTTAAAGTTGCCAATTATTTTGGTAATTGTTCATCAGTTTGTATGATTTTTTACCTCCTTACACTGAAATATTTTCTGCCTTACTTGCTCTTCAGTTAGCTAAGTAAGTATTATTGGCATGTGGACTAAACAAAGCTTCTGAGGACATATTATTTGGCTTTGGGAAACACTCACTGACTCACTATTTTTTTCACTTTTTTCTGGCATTTTATTGAATAAACAACTCCATGATTAATAGAGAAAATAATCAACAGATTAATTGTTAGTTGCAGCATTTAATGATACCATGCAGGGACATCGCTAATGTCAATGTAGTCTGCTTTTTATTCTTTCATTAATCAAGAAGTCATTACAAGTGTCGGCCGGCAGGAAACAGGAAACTCGAAGCAAACAAACGGGGGAAAAAACTGTCAAATGTTTTAAAACGTTTGCCTTTGTTTACAAATTTGAGCTTCATTTGTGCATCAAAAACCTGCCGTAAGACACTACAGTCTTCTAAGTACTGACTCAGGCCCAGTACTGCTCTGGAACACTGAAGAGGTTGAGGAGAGGTGCTGTGGTGTCCCTTAATCACCACGCCACACTTGTAACATTTCACTGAATATTGTTTTTTATTTACAGTATTTATTTTTTCTAGATTTTATTGATAGGACGGTGGAGAGTGGTCAGGACATGAATGAGGGACAAATGGGGAGTGCAGGGAGTGAACTGTGTTGTCCCAATCTGTACAAAAGATTTTATTCTTTCATTAATCAAGAAGTCATTACAAGTGTCGGCCAACATAGACAGATACACCTGAGACCTCAGTACGTCTAAAGAAGGACATGAGCTGATTGATACATAGCAATTTTTTTTTTCAATCTCTTATTGTTTTGTCTTTTAGTGCATGTTGTTTTTACTAATGTTGGGTTTCTGTATTTATTGATAATAAAGGAAACTCTCTCTCTCTCTCTCTCTCTACTCCCACTCTCTCCTTCAGACACAGCTAGACTTGCTGCTGCTGTCTCTGTCTCTCTCTAGGTGGGAATGCCAGCATCCCATAATGCCTTTCTCTGCAGTTTGGCTGCTCCGCCGCTCCGCCACGGCTCAAGTGCTCCTCAGTGCCCTGGTGCTCTCCTCGGCGGCCACAGCTCTCCAGGAGCTGAAGGCCACCGGCTGCCCTGAGAGCTGCTATTGCTCCCTGAGCGATGACGCCGGCGGCGATGGCGGGGAGCTGGTGGTGCGCTGCAGCGGCATGCTCCTCACCGAGGTGCCGAGGAACATCCCCAACGCCACCCGCCGCCTCTACCTGGACTACAACCAGCTGGCCAGCATCCCGGCCGACGCCTTCCTGGGACTCCCCCTACTGGCGGAGCTGGACCTCTCCCACAACAAGCTGGCCCGCCTGGAGCCCGGCTCCCTCGCGGCGCTCGGCCCGTCGCTGCAGAGCTTAGACCTGTCCTCGAATCAGCTGCAGGAGCTGGACCCCGAGGCGCTGGGCGGTCTGCAGTCCAAGACCAACTTGACCGACAACCCCTGGCACTGCGACTGCGCTCTGCAGGAAGCCATGCCAAAGCTGGAGCTGGAGCCGGCCTCGCTGGCCAGCGTGGTGTGCCACTCCACCGTGCCGGAGGACGCCGGCGCCACGGGAAAGTCCTTCGTCATGGTGGCCCAGGAGCTCGACCTGTGCGCCGGACTCAAACGGACCACCGACGTGGCCATGCTGGTGACCATGTTTGGCTGGTTCGCCATGGTCATCTCCTACCTGGTCTACTACGTGCGCGCCAACCAGGAGGACGCCCGGCGGCACCTGGAGTACCTCAAGTCGTTGCCCAACAAGCAGACCACTCCTGAGGAAACCTCCATCACCACTAGTACCATGGTCTAGCAACGCCATAATGGCACCTTAACTCCCAGTGAAAACCTTAACTTCCAGTGACTCGTGCAAGAACCGTTTGCCGCAGTGTCGACCAAGGCACAGCGCAGTAAACTTAGGCAGCGGTGCGAAGTGGCGACTGCTCTTTTGCACTGAACCCAGTTGCCAATGCTGCACAAACCACTTTGTATCCAGAGCGGCCTTAAGGAAAGCAGACAAGGCCGCTAAGGGATGTAGGAGAAAGGGGCAATGGAAAAAAGACTAGAAACCTGAGGTGCATTGAAATTCTTTGAAACATTTGAGATGAACATGTTTTCTTTTGATCTGTTGCATTTGAAAATTTTTGCATAAACATTCTTAAATTCTTCAATTGCAACAAAAACAACAAAAGCCCTTCATCCAGCGCCCATGTATGTTTGCAGAGAACTACCTCCTCAGTACATGTGAGAGCATTGAACGTTGAAATGTAAGCAGGAAACTCGAAGCAAACAAACGGGGGGAAAAACTGTCAAATGTTTTAAAACGTTTGCCTTTGTTTACAAATTTGAGCTTCATTTGTGCATCAAAAACCTGCCGTAAGACACTTCAGTCTTCTAAGTACTGACTCAGGCCCAGTACTGCTCTGGAACACTGAAGAGGTTGAGGAGAGGTGCTGTGGTGTCCCTTAATCACCACGCCACACTTGTAACATTTCACTGAATATTGTTTTTTATTTACAGTATTTATTTTTTCTAGATTTTATTGGATAGGACGGTGGAGAGTGGTCAGGACATGAATGAGGGACAAATGGGGAGTGCAGGGAGTGAACTGTGTTGTCCCAATCTGTACAAAAGATGTGTTAAAAAAAACAAACCAATGCAAGTTGTGTTATTTTCAACACATAAAAAAGCAATGTTGGAAACAACACAAACTGTTGTCCCTATCTGGACAAAAGATGTGTTATTTCAATACAATGCAAGTTGTGAACACATGACACTGTCATGACACATCATAACCCTACCCAATCCTAACCTCTAACCCTAATCCTAAACCTAACCTTAACCTTAACTCTAACACTAACCTTAACTTGTTATGACAAAAACCAAATGTCACTTAATAACAGAAGCGTGATACCATAAACGGTTATGACTTGTTTATGACACGTTCATGACAGTGTCATATCACTCTTATGTCAATACTGTCAAGTAAAGTGGTACTGAACATGGGGTATGGGGTGTGATGAGATGCTGCCTATTGCTGTACATGGACTCTTTGCAATTGCACCTTATGTCAGTAAAGCACTCATTTTTTCATGTTCTCCCTCTACCATGTACTTTCTGTCATGTAGAAGATGACAGCCGTATGCTTCGCTGTGAAAGCACATTCCACAGTACAACTTTTTCAGTCCTTTTGACCAGGCATTGTGAAGCGGCCTTCACATACAACGGGAAAATGACACTGCAGCACTCAAACCCATGATGTTCAATGGCTTGCCCAGCTCCAAAACAGTTATGTTATTGTGCCGAGAAAAGCGCAGTGCAAGAGTGCTGCCCAGAGATCTTACACACTGCATTCAAAGCGCATGGCTCTCATGGAGACTACTGTGTTGCTTGAAATGAACCTAGAGCAGTGTCACTGTAAATGTCTTTTAAGTAATGGATACGACTATAAGTCTAATATGAAGGGGGTCAATAAACCTTTTATTATAACAGAGAAAGAGTGTGCCATTCACAGGATATCTTGCATTCAGATTAAACTAAACGCCATGTCCAAACAACACTTTAAACTATGGGTACCATTTTTTTCTTCTAGATTGGCAAAATACTAGCCTGGATACCAGACTCTCTGGAGTACTGTAGGGAAAAGAAACCAAGTGGAAGCACGTAGGCAGGCGGAGCCCAGGCTAGCAAGATACTTGAGTATGGGGTGACTGATAGTAGATATCTAGAGAGCATAGCTGCACTTGGACCCACTTCCATAGACATTTTAGAAGGCTTAGCTGAAATGAAATTCAAGTTAGTACTGTATCTGAAATATGTAAGGTAAACAGAAACACTTTGAGTCTAGCATCCATGAAACATAATGAAGGGATTTATAAAGTCAAGTAGGGCCTTTTTGTATGCAACCCAAAGTGCTCCACACACAAGACATTGACACACAACACAAAAGATGCCGGATGGAGCGACGTAGTCGCCAGCGTACCCGTGACACCAAGACATAAGCAAACAAATGAACAAATAAAGAATTGAATGATATATATGTCTGTATAGTGTATACCCTTTGATATAAGCATAACTGCACAAATAAAAACAGTTGTCCTGTTCAGTTTGAATATTGGTGACATTTCAACATCATTTTCAGACAATCACACTCTGTTTAACATGGCATTGATGTGCACCAGGGTCCTGCCTGATTCAACCCAGAACAAATTGGTGCATAATGCTTTCAATGTGCTTCTCTCTTTCTAAGATGTCCTTTTCTTTTAATGGGTGAGTTGAAGTCAAATGAAATGAAGATCTTTTTCCAGGTTTTGCCATGCACAGTCATGGCTCTTTGCAGAGTGGACAATCTCATTAGTGTCATCACAGACTGGCCTCTCAAACTTGCTGAACCTATGACATATCGCTTAATGATACCCATTAATGGGTCTGCACACACACTCTTACACACACAGATACACACACACACACACACACACACATTATTATACAGCAGAAACCCATGGGACCATTTCAAATTTTCCTAAGCCATTTCAGTGATGATGAATAATTAAAGTCATTTTTACAGTAATTGCATCCATTCCGCTATTTCAAATCCATGTTCCTGTTACTTTACCAGGGGTGTCAAACTCATACAGGCAGTGGGCCGGATTTGTTGGAATGAGACCTCACAGGGGCCGTCATTCTCATGGTCAATTTTATTTCTCTGCATTGGTATCAGAGTGTTGTTTGATTATATACTCATTTACTATACCCACTCATGAGCAAACAAGTACAAATTATTTACTCGTCATATCCTGCTCTTTCTCTCTTGAAGATTTGTAGTGCTAGGTTTAATCAATTTATCACAGAAATTGCTTATTACAAATTGTGGATGTGAATATCTTTTCTTTCTAATTTTCCCTTCCTACCCAAAACTTCTTGGGGGGCGTACTAAATCTGCTGGCGGGCCTGATCTGGCCCCCGGGCCTTATGTTTGACACCCCTGCTTTAGACTCATTTGTCAACAGTCTTGCCCTCAATTAGTAGATTGGACTAAATGTGTTTCCCAGACCATTGGCATTTGCCATAACATGCCACTGTGTGTGTGGAATTTCTTGACCTCATTATGGGCTGGGACGTGAACATCTCTCCGTCTCGTGTTTCTGTGCCCGTATGTGAGAATGTCATTCGTCTTTGTGTGGGAATGCTAAGCACCTAGCGTGGCGACCTTTGCGTGGGTTTGATTGTGTTTGACTGTCCCGCTTCTTTTGTGTGCGCTGTGAGGTTTGCACCTCTCGTTTCACAAGGATGCGATCTACTTCAGAGGCACTCAATCAGTCCTGGGTGTCAGGACACGGTTCTGTCAACGTGCACGGCCTTTGAAACCAGAACTGGACTACTCAGTTACATGTCCCAAGATGGGGCAGCTTTCATTGATGTTTACTCTTTTTTCTTAGAGCCTCTATTTCACTTCACTTCACTTCTTGTTCGCTAGCTTTTGCTAGAAAATAGGCCTACAGTTTGGCTTTTATTGAATATATATTTTTTATATATATTTTTCATTTTGTGATTTCACTATATTCTTATTTTAATATCTGTGATGCTCTTTCTCACTACAGTCCATTGCAACCCAAATATGTCTCTGTGACTGAGATGAGATCAGGAAATGAGCATTTTTTACTGGATTCCTCCACAAAGCCCAAGGTCTGTCTGTTGCCTTCATCCCCAATCCTCTCCTCAGTATCAGATGTGTCACTAGACCCAACACTACTGGGGTACAGTCCAATCTAATGATAATAAACCTAACCTTATTTACTGGGGCCCAGTAAAATGGGACTATGCCCATGCTCAGTATGTAGGAATGCTCAACCACAGCCACATGTCATTTAAACATGGTTTCATGCAAACCTGTGGTTTTGAAACCATTAAAATGTTTTGGTCTTGCAAATGGCAAATGCAAAACCACATAATGGTCGGATGGTTTGCAGCGGCATAAATGTTATTCCCTTGGTGAATGTGACCCCCGGGCTATCCAGGTTTACAGTATATCAGCTGTTTTTTGAGAAGGCAAGGTCATTCCAGGGTTGCCAGGTTGGCAGTGCTATACACCTTTGTCTTCCCCAGATCCTCCCTTGGAGAATGCAAGGTCTCAGCAGCGTTACCAGGTTTGCAGCACTGCTGGGCTGGTCCTGTTGCTAGCTTGTTCATCAATAGGTGCCTGTAACACTGCCACAACGGTAGGCTCTCTCTCCCCTCCGGCACCGGGCACATGACTCCCCGTGGAGACCTAGCCTCGGCCCAGGGCAGGTAAGTAAATATTGTGTTTGAAATCTGACCCGAGGTGGGCCTGAGTTTGCTCTTTTATCAAATGACAAGCTGACAAAGTGTTGTGCTTGATAGCATCAGGCGTGGCGAGGTGATCTGAGTGTCACTCATTCATGTGAAATGTGGTACAATACAATACTCCTGGTGCACGCAGTAGACCAACACACAGCCATATCATATCATCTCTGTATGAAAAACTGGCAAAGACATTAGTCACGGTTCAACATGAGGTTGACAAACTTTATATTGAAATTGAGCTATACATTTAAATGAAACTGTCTCTTCTCAATTCCACTAAAATAATAAAGATGATGCAAAATGCAAGAATGACCAATTATGTTTGCCATTATTGCCTGAATGATTGAGTGTTTACTGCTGATCTTTAATGAAATACTGAGTCTTGTGAGTCTTCACTAAACAAATCAGAATGCTAATCAAATTCCTAATGCTATCAAGGTCCTGGGATATTGCAGTGATTGCTCTTTGCAATTTCATGCATATTTGAATTTTCCTCTTTATGCCCTTTAGCCAATATTGTTTGTTAGGACCAATAACATTCATATGCACAACATATTTATATGCCATAATGAGAAGGGGGGGGGGTCTAACAAAGAACAAATAATGCCTGATCTACCTGGTCAACTCAGATGACTGTCATCAGAAAACATGACAGATACCCATTATCTCCTATTCCTGGTTGCTACAATCAGTGTCTTTTCACAAGGCTCAGCAGGCATCTTTGTCAACTACACAGATTGTACGCCAGCATGCCAAATGGGAAGGTGTCTCCTGAAATAGAGATTAGCCTGCAGCCTCTTGATTAGAGCAGTGGCTGATTTAGTCTCACTCTGCCGGCTCAATCAGCTAACTACCCTGTGCATCGCCTGTGATTTGGCACAGCAATCAAGCTCTTTGTGCATGATGCAGTCAGAGGCTGGGTTCAGATGAGAGAGCCACAGCATAACATCCTGCGGCTGACTCGTATCGTAGACTCCAGGAATTGCACCTTGTCAGTCCCTGTTTGCAACTCATGAGACACTAATTTCATATTAGGCCTACACATTCAAAATTAGGCTACTTGAAGGGTCAATTCGAATGTTGAACATTTCCAATATCGAATTTAAATAAACAAAAACAACAATATGTCCAATGCACACAAACATGACAGATACCCATTATCTCCTATTCCTGGTTGCTACAATCAGTGTCTTTTCACAAGGCTCAGCAGGCATCTTTGTCAACTACACAGATTGTACGCCAGCATGCCAAATGGGAAGGTGTCTCCTGAAATAGAGATTAGCCTGCAGCCTCTTGATTAGAGCAGTGGCTGATTTAGTCTCACTCTGCTGGCTCAATCAGCTAACTACCCTGTGCATCGCCTGTGATTTGGCACAGCAATCAAGCTCTTTGTGCATGATGCAGTCAGAGGCTGGGTTCAGATGAGAGAGCCACAGCATAACATCCTGCGGCTGACTCGTATCGTAGACTCCAGGAATTGCACTTCCAATTCAGGAATGCCCCCACACAGCGTGTACATATCTGATTACAAAACGTTTGTGAGAATTTTTCTGACAGGTAAGAGTGCATGACGACTGTTTGATGTTGTTGATACACGTACAGGTTGTCTGCTTTGTGACAGAGCTCTTGTTCTTTTCACTGAGCTCGTGTTCATCCAGATGTCAGCAAGGCCAAATAACCCTGCGCCATCAAACCCCCCCACACACCCTACAGACACACACACACACACTCATCACCCTCACTGCTATGTTACTCAAGCGTTAGTGATACCATCACCTGGTAACAAGACACAAGTCGCCGTGGATAGGGTGACACATTCAATCTAACAAAACCTTGCCACCCACCACCTCTCATCTGCTCAGGATCCGGTTTCATCCTGAGATGCGCAGCGGTGGTCCCTGAAGATAAGGTGCAGAGGTTGATTGCTGTTGATGCTGAAATGGCAGATAGGGCACTGACAAAAATTAACTACACGGTGTCATTCAGACACTCAAGAAAGAGGCGGTCTCTCTCTCTCTCTCTCACTCTCTCTGTGTTTGGGTGAGTTATGGCACTTGACTCTAAAGGTTTGGGGAAAAGGAATCCCTTGCAGAGAGAGCCCCTCTCTGGTTGCCAGGTGCAAATGTTTTCCTGTAGTCACCCATAACAGAAGTGTCAGGTGCATAGCCTATAAAGGGCCTAAAAGGTCTTCTTTTTATTCCATATATTCAGAATTTAACTGTTTTTTTCTATAGTTCCAATGACTTTGAGGGCCTTCATGTGGCCTTGGAAACTCATTTTGAAATCCACAACACCAGAGTGTCACTATAGGCATAAGTGACTCTCAGAGGTCCTGCCAGACATTTGAGGCCCTAAGATGATAATATGGGCCTCCCAACAATAATAATTTTGGTAGGCCTACCAGTATGTTCTGGGAGACCCTCCTGTCAGTGCAAGCCAGACCCTTGAAATCCACTTAACTTCCCCTTGCCAGCCTACATATAAAGGATAACAATGGCATTTAACAACAAAAGTAATTTTTGATATTGTCCATAATGTGCCTACACAGTATTCTCTTTTGAGTTGAAAACTCTTTAATGTAGCCCAAGGTTTTGCCAGTTCATAACCATCCTTGTCAGTCCCTGTTTGCAACTCATGAGACACTAATTTCATATTAGGCCTACACATTCAAAATTAGGCTACTTGAAGGGTCAATTCGAATGTTGAACATTTCCAATATCGAATTTAAATAAACAAAAACAACAATATGTCCAATGCACACCAACATGTCCCAGAACGATATTTTCTGATATCTTTGAGTTTTCCTGTTGTTGTGTTTCTTAACTAGTTATGTCTGTTTCCCAGAGTTCTTTGCGCGCCGCAATAGTTGCCAGTCATTCTGCTGATAAACTGATAAAAGTGAGTGTTGTTGTTCATTGACTCGATTATCAGTGGCTCCTTGATTGTTGTTTACATCTTTTTGCGATTTTGCTCTGTGCTAAATAGTGTTTTCTACTTGTAGAGAAAAGATGAAGGAACAAACAGCTAAGAGACGTGAAAAGCCCAAAGATTCAAAAGCTGACAAGCAGAAGGAGACAGGCCCCGAACCTCAGGATGTTGAGATGCCCGAGGAGGACGCCGCCGGCTCGGCAAAGCCTCCAAAGGAAATCGACAGCCTTACGTTAGAGGGTAACTTATTTAGTCACAACTGGTTAATGTTGTCTAAGTAATGAACGTTGTGTTTCTGTGTGTGGCGTTCATAATCCTTCAACTGTAAATGTACGGTGTTTAGCATGCTATTAGCTAGGTAGCTAGCAAGTTAACGTTCGCTAATAGCTAACAGCACCCTGACATTGGCTACCCACAGAACAGAAAAGTGCTATGCCGACCCTAGGTTGTAGAAATGGCTAATGTTAGCAATGTAGCTAACACTTAGCGAGCTAGTACTAGTAATCTGTCATAATAATGTCCGTTAATCATTGTTGATGTTTTCTGTGTTCGTGTCTTCATTGTAATATGAATTTCTGTTTTGTGAGTTTAAATACCCAGATTTGTTTTAATTTGTTATGTGTAGACAGGGATTCAGTAATTACCTGAGTCAGTCTACTTGCCAATGTAACGTCACGCTATAGTAATGATGTGTAAGTACTTGTTAAGGTTAACGTTAGCATACATATTTTTTAGTGGAACTACTGCTACATTGGAGTACTTTCTGTTGAGGTTGTTCTTAACAACGTTTCATGTCCGTTAACGTTAAATATTCGCAACGTTAACAGTTATTCAAATCTGTGTTGTCATCCTCCACCCGGCCTTCTAAACATGCACCATTTATAGAAATATTACTGCATGGGATTAGCATAAGTACATCATTGTGGAACAAGAGCATCATTTGACTCTGTATAGAGACCAATGAATGACTTTGTGAGTGGCAGTAATTACAATTCTAAACACACACAGTTAGTTTCCCGTACTGCTGGACTTATTGAGAATTTCAATGGAGATTTTAGGCTAGGATTAGGCTTATACCATGCACTGAAAACCAACAACATGGGGTATTGAAATATTGTAAATGATTTGCTTAATACAAAAAAGTGCATTTTGCATGCAGTTCTGAGGTTTAATTGGCTTTCACTGCATTTTATTATTTAATTAAACATTTAATTATCCTGTGAAAATGCATCCCTGTGGTAAGTGTACACATGCCCTGTTTAACCCGTACCAGACATCAAGGAGCATGTGAAGCAGATTGAGAAGGCTGTGTCGGGGAAGGAGCCACGCTTCGTGCTGCGGGCCCTGCGCGCTCTGCCCTCCACCAGTCGACGCCTCAACCCCAATGTCCTCCACAAGGCTGTCACCGGCTTCTTCACCTCCAACGCTGCCGGCAAGGACTTCCTTCTGGGCTTCTTGGAAGAGGTAGGCCTATGCCAACACTGCATGGGTCTCAGGAGGATGGCCCTTGGGATGGTCATCAGTACTAGCCCTAGGCTGACTGGACTAGAGTAGATGGGGATAAATAGAGGAATTGATTTGTTGTTGTTTGTTGTTGGGTTTGTTTTGATCCGCTCATTGATCTCCTTTTCCTCTCTCTTCTCTCAGCCCATGGACATGGAGGGCGACGTGCAGTTCAGGCCTCGCACAGGAAAAGCTGCGGCGACTCCTCTGCTGCCCGAGGTCGAGGCCTATCTGCAGTTGCTCCTGGTGGTCTACCTCACCAACAACAAGCGCTACCCAGAGGCAAGCCCTGCCAGAGAATTTATTTTAGGGGAAGATGGCAATCTTAGCACTTAGCAGTTGTCATGATCATAAAACATAACAGCTAACTAGCTTTATCATTATCAAGTCTTTGGCAACATCAAACATTTTCCTAACCTTAGCATAAACAATTCTCATTCACTTAAATGAAGAAGGACTGGCACTTTTCTTTTAAAACAGCATTTAGCCACCATATTTTACTAAGCGTTGCCAGACTCAAATTCTTGCGCCATTTGGATTGGTGTTTCAACCTAACCTGGAAGTAAGCCCGGATATACTCTGGCCACAAAATTTGAGGATGTCAAATGCTTTATCGCTGTTTTTAGTTAGTATAAATATATATACTCTTTTGATCCCGTGAGGGAAATTTGGTCTCTGCATTTATCCCAATCCATGAATTAGTAAAACACTCAGCACACAGTGAACACACAGTGAGGTGAAGCACACACTAATCCTGGCGCAGTGAGCTGCCTGCAACAACAGCTGCGCTCGGGGAGCAGTGAGGGGTTAGGTGCCTTGCTCAAGGGCACTTGAGCCGTGCCTACTGGTCGGGGTTCGAACCGGCAACCCTCCGGTTACAAGTCTGAAGCGCTAACCAGTAAGCCACAGCTGCCCCATAGTTAATCTTTCAAAGATATTGCTCGGTCAATGTCTTGTATAACACACGATAATGCAATGTAAACGTCTCATTTCTTCAGAGGCAGCCATTGTGTTCTAACAGAATCTACTCAAGCACACTCGGGTGACCTGGGTGACTGCTTCACTGTTGCTCATCTGTCCGTCCCACCCAAACAATTTGACTGACCTAAAAACGTCTAAACCAGACACAGACTTTGAGAATAGAATTGATTAGGCAAATTAGGGATTTGTTCAGGGTACTTGGTTCACTTTTTCCAAAGGAATCCATAAAAAAAAGAGAAATCTTGTAGTTGACAAGTCTATACCCCACTGCTGTTGTGCCTTTTCACTCGGAGATTAAAATGTCCTTCAGAAGATCTCTCCCCCTGTTAGGGCCCAAATATAGTCCCGCATCTGTATCCCACGCACGCGACGCGTCACAAGAATTGAGCCACCAATGCGGCATGCGGGGGTGTCTTGTGCCTCCCAACATAGGGGACCACGCGTCAATGACGCACATCTTCAACGTGCAGTAAATGTGCATAAGGAGCATGCCGCTTGCTGTAGACACTTTAGCCACTTGGCTTTAACAGCCATACGGTGTTTTTTGGGGAATCCTAGTTTTCGGTATATGTGGCAAAGTTGAGCTAGGACTGGGTATGGCTGTTTGACTATGGCTTACCTTTTATTTAAAAACTCTGTCCTAATACTTTTCCTCTCCTTCCTTTCTTCTCCTCCTTCCTTTCTTCTCCTCCTTCCTTTCTTCTCCTCCTTTCTTTCTTCTCCTCCTTTCTTTCTTCTCCTCCTTCCTTTCTCTCTTCGGTATTCCTATGCACCACCCTTGCAGGCTCAGAAGGTGTCTGACGACCTGTTGCAGAAGATCGGCTCCCAGAACCGCCGAGCTCTGGACCTGGTGGCCGCCAAGTGTTACTACTACCACTCCCGTGTCTACGAGTTCCTAAACCAGCTGGACGTTGTACGCAGGTATCCACTCCTTCCTGCCCCTGCCTGCCTCCAGATCACCACTGCCTAAGGCCTGTTGAAGAGAATGGTCACAACAATGTGATTAGAATGTTTGCAAACCGAGAGTTCTGCACTATGATGCAACAATTTTTGATTCAAATTTCGATTTTCATTGGCTATAAGGTTTTTTTTTTTTATCATTCTGAAAAAAACACTGAAATAAAAGGGATCCCCATCAATATAGTTCCTCATGACATTATCGTTCTAGTATGTGGTGTGGGCATCGTTGTTCAGCTAGAGTGATATGTACCATATCGCATAGGTGCCCTATATCTATCTATCTATCTATCTATCTATTTATGAAAAGTTACATTTTCCTCCTTTTTCTTGTTATGTCTTATTATTGATTGTGTCATCATTCATGGACATTGGACTTTTTCATGAATCCTGTCCCCTCTCTATCTCTTCTCTCTCTCTCTCCCTCTCTCTCAGTTTCCTGCACACTCGCCTGCGGACGGCGACCCTGCGCCATGACGCCGATGGCCAGGCCACCTTGCTGAACCTGCTGCTGAGGAACTACCTGCAGTACAACCTGTACGACCAGGCCGAGAAGCTCGTGTCCAAGTCTGTCTTTCCGGAGCTGGCCAACAACAACGAGTGGGCTCGTTACCTCTACTACACAGGTGAGCGAGGAACGAGTGGGCGCATTACCTCTGCTACACAGGTGAGCTAGGAACGAGTGGGCTCGTTACCTCTGCTACACAGGTGAGCGAGGAACGGCTGCCTCTGCCTTGGACATTAAGATGAGCGGACTTGATTTTGGAGGTCAAAGGTCAAGGTCACTGTGACCATATGTACTGTATGTGAATACAGTCTTGTGAATACTATATCTCTAGAATGTCCCGAGTTCATCAAATTTGGTATGAAATTTCTCTTGGAGTTAAAGTTGGTTAGATTCCTTTTAACTCTATAATCTAACATGCTTCGCCACACAAGTGTATGTCAACCACAAACTCATGGCCAGGCATAGACATACCACCGCAATGCAGCAATTCTAGGCTTTTCTGTATTTATTTCCAAAGTTATGGTAAAAAGCAGAGCAAATGGCACTGTAACATCTCTAACTCTCTCTCTCTTTGTCTCTCTCTTTGTCTCTCTCTCTCTCTCTCTCTCTCTCTCTCTCTCTCTCTGTCTATCTCTCTCTCTCTCTCTCTATCTCTCTCTCTCTCTCTCTATCTCTCTCTCTATCTCTCTCTCTCTCTCTCTCTCTCTCTCTCTCTCTCTCTCTCTCTCTCTCTCTCTCTCTCTCTCTCTCTCTCTCTCCTTTCTTCTCTTCTTTAGGACGCATTAAGGCCATTCAGCTGGAGTACTCTGAGGCCAGGAGGACGCTGACGAACGCCCTGAGGAAGGCCCCCCAGCACACTGCCGTGGGCTTCAAGCAGACCGTGAGTTCCTGCTCTCTCAATCTACATCTCCATCGCTGTCTGTCCAACGATCTTGCTCAAAAACGCCACCAATTAACGTCGTTTTGCTCTCAATCAAAAGTCTGAAGTCGTTAACTACTGTAAATAGACCCTAGGTAGTTTACACTAAAGCTTAAAGTTACACTTTAAAGAGTATTTTTAGTATTTTCAGAATAAAAAAAGACAGTATTTTATTTTTGATACATGGCGTGGTTACTGTATTTTGTAGTTTATTTTGATGCATGTAAAATTTTATATTTTATTTGAAAATACTTTTAGTAAGACAGGATACATGCACTCTTGCTACTGACAAAAACGGTAACAATTGTGATTCAGTTACCCATATGGCTGATAATTGCTGTTTAGCAATATGCTAACCGTTTAAACCTGCATATTACAGTTTACCAATAATACACATGACTTAACATTTGTATTTCTCTGTCTTAACACATTTTGGTATCAGGCATGCACACAGGTCTTCACACAACGTGAATAACAGGCAATTCAGGCAACAAACCTGCTAACTAATTATAGTATCTGTGGGAATTTCACACATGTCGTGAGGCTGCACTCCTGATGTCTATTCTCTGTGCGTATGTGTGTGTTTCTCGGATGCATAATTTGCTTCCTGGCTGAAGCTTGTTCTCATCTCTCTCTCTCTCTCTCTCTCTCTCTCTCTCTCTCTCTCTCTCTCTCTCTCTCTCTCTCTCTCTCTCTCTCTCTCTCTCTCTCTCTCTCTCTCTCTCTCTCTCTCTCTCTCTCTCTCTCTCTCTCTCTCTCTCACTCAGGTGCATAAGTTGTTGATTGTGGTGGAGCTTCTGCTGGGAGAGATCCCGGACCGTCTGCAGTTCCGCCAGCCCTCTCTGAAGAGGTCCCTCATGCCTTACTTCCTGCTCACTCAGGGTAAACATTCATTCATTGAGGGTAGTCCTCATTTTCAGTGAAGCCAAGATTACACAGTAACAATGGAATAACAAGAGATATAGTATAATAATTGTGGAAAACAAAATATAACAAATAATAAGGTAACCTACATAACATTATAAAAGAAGGGAAAAACAAAAATACAGAGTATTTTTTATATTGTATATAAAATACAAAGTATTCATAATAAAATAACATTTACATAAAACAAGTACAATTTGACATAGGAAGGTTTGTGATTACATGTCTGAATTGATTATAGGAAAGTAGAGAGTTCATTTTTATGTTGCATTGGAGATTATTCCAGGAAGTAGGGGCACCATAACAAAAGGCCGACTTTCCAAACTCCAAAGTGTGGATACGAGGAACCTTGAGCATCAAACAGTCATTTCAAATCATCACACACAGACACTCCGGTCTCATGGGCTCTGCAGAGCTTCCGCCTCGGCAGCCATAGTGTTACAGAGGCCTGGCAACTCCCCTGCTGTGATATTAGATTTGATGAAGTACTGTAATTACCCAACTATTAACTGCGGTTTATACATCGAAAAATTTCTTCAGCTATGAAGCTAATACATGGGAGCAGTTAAAGATGCAGTTGGCAAGATTTTTTTTAATCATATTCACTGAAACCGACACTATGCTGACTATCTGACAGAACAACATAAATCAGCTGGTTTTAGAAAAAAAACCCCGCACTTCTACCTCCACCTAGAGCCTGTTATTTGTTTTGCAAAAATCCACAGCTCCCGGTTCTTCCAGTCCAATGACACCAATTCTGGTCTGTGATCTGACTGTCAATCACAGTCTGGTGCAGTCTGGTGCGCACTGACGAGCACAAAAAGAGATGAGCGGGTGCTCGGTGGCAGGGCTCGAAATTAACGATGTCCCGACGTCCCGGGGACCATAAAAAATGCTTCCGGGACACAATAGAATGATGTCTGGGACAACTCTGGGACAGTAGAAAAAATGGCAAAGCAAATTTCAAAATAGGTACTTTTTCCCTAAACTGTTCACATGGGAATCTAAACGTATCTTTCTTGTCCGAATAAAATACAGAATCTGGCCTATACAAAATTTGACCTGGCGGATTTTGGCAGCTGGCAAAAGCAGCGTTAGCCAGCTGATCTGTAAAGAAGCGGTTTTGTACACGCAGCCTTACAACACTGTTTAGGCTACTGCTCTTCAAATCACCGTAGGCTACAATGTTATTTTTGGTACAAATATAGTAAGATACCCAAATGGGCTGGGTGCTTGCGTTTCCTTAGGAATCTGCCGCATTGGTTAAATGAATATTGTGACTTATAGGCCGACACAAAAAAAGGGCAAGGGCGGTAGGCCTAATGGGTCACTTTCCCATATAGAGGTTAACTTACCTAACTAGCAGGCAGGTAAATGGCATTTGTTTTCATGACATTGTGAACATTTTTTGACTGATAGTGTAGGCCTAAGGTTACACTGGTGTTCTAAAAAAACAAGATGACAGTCCTCTCTGACTAAAACGGTGCGTGTTTTCTGTCATTGACAGACAAACGTCACCAATATCATGCTGAGCTAAATAGCCTACTGCAACTGCGCGATTTGACAAAACGATAGTGTTGCAAGGTAGCCTATAACAATGAAAACAGTTATTTAAGTCAGCATTTGACATTTCGCTGTGGCAGTTCTAAGGGGTGTCCAAACTGCGGCCCGCCATGCACTTTAATCCGGCCCGCCGAGCATTTATTAGTTTATCAAATTATTAAAATAGGCCGCTCGCTATTTTTTCCAGCAATAGACGACGTTGTGGTTAACTGGCTACTGCAAACTGCTTTACACTCTTCTTAGAGAACGTTTACAATGTCAAAACAGCTTGTTACATCGAGATACATATTCTAACCACGCTTTGCTAATTCATTTAATTGGGAACGATTTGAGGGTGAGAGCGTGGCAGGAGAGTAGGCTAGCCTATCTGACAGCTTTGTGGTAATTTCCCACTCTAGGCTACTTATTGTTTTCACTGAGATCTGTGGCCATGACATCACACCAAACTGACATTGAAATTAAAGACACGTGAAAATAGATTATTGACGGAATGTTTTACAACCCTGTCCGTCAAAACGATGGACAATGAATGTCTAGTGCAACCTCAAAAAAGAGCCAAAAGCGCAATCTCTGAAAATGAGTGTTGTGTGAAACAGCAGATGATTAATGAAATGGTGTTTAATAAATTGTTCAGAACTGACATGGTGGACCAGAACGAGTTAATTAAGTGATGCAAGTTACTGATTATTATGCTGTTTATTATGTAGAATGGGGAAAAAACAAGAACTTGAATTTGGGACACTGGTGTTTAAGTCCGGGACAGTGCCAAGTAGAATTCGGGACAGCTGCGGGACACTGAGAAAAAAAGTTAATTTCGAGCCCTGCTCGGTGGTAGTGGGGGAGGGGCATGAGAGTTGTAAACATTAAACATTTTGGCTAAGTCCCCTCAATCTGTCTGTCTTGCCAACTGCAGCTTTAATATGGTATTAATATGGTTTTGGTCTTTGATGCAACCTCCAAAAGCAAAACTAATTCCTGCCTTTTGTTCTTTTATTCCCCCCGTGTCCCCTCCTCAGCCGTGAGAACAGGGAATCTGGCCAAGTTCAATCAAGCCCTGGACCAGTTTGGGGAAAAGTTCCAGACTGATGGCACCTACACCCTCATCATCCGCCTACGACACAACGTCATTAAAACCGGTAAGCGTTCTGCCACATCCACATCCATGAATGAACCCTTGCCCTTGAGCAATCCGGGCGCCGGATCAAAGGCCCATTCACACCAAGAACGATAACTATAAGTAAATATCGTTCTCGTTAATATGAATGAAAAAGTTCACACATAAACTATAACGATAACGACATGAAGAACGATATCGTTGAGGATCACTTTCAGAGCGATTTTTCAGAATGATAAAAAGCTAAAAGCTAATCAGAACCCATCGAATTTTAATTTTTATCATTCTGGTTATAGTTATAGTTATCGTTCTTGGTGTGAATAGGCCTTAAAGGCTGCCCACATCGCTGGGTGTGTGTTTGCTCCTGGTGAGGTCACTGCTCCGAATGTTTGTACGCTACCCCCACATGGACAAAATGCAGAGAACAAATGTCCTCCTAGGACTGATAAAGTATAACTATCTAACAGCAGACGGATCAAGGGATTGCGGGACATGACTGTTTTTCCCCCCCCTTTTTTTGTGTTTTGCCTGCAGGTGTGCGTATGATCAGCCTGTCCTACTCGCGCATCTCTCTAGCCGACATTGCCCAGAAGCTGCAGCTGGACAGCCCCGAGGACGCCGAGTTCATTGTGGCAAAGGTAACCGACAGTTCACTAGTTCACAACACAAAATTTGCATTTGCATCAAGACATGCAATAGAAAAACGTGTTTGGCGAGGTCTCTGACCAGGGTCCTGAAGTGTTTTGTGGGATCGTGCAAGAGTCAACTGCGTAGGCAGGAGTCATGCAGGATCCGGTCCTACACTCCTTCATCCTTAACTAAGGAAGACTGGAGGGGTGAGGGAAGGTGGTGGGTTGCGAGCAAAGTTAAGCCGATGCTGCTGCTTTGGCAGGTAGACTGCGATTAAATTACCTGGCATATGAAGAAGGAGGCGTGGCAAATTCGATCATGCTCCTCCCGAACTTCTGTTTTTAAATGCCATTAATAATCAATTTGACCAGTGGTTAGGGCACAATTAAAGAGTCTGTAAGACTGCACACATTTGTGCAGGTTTTTTTTTTTTTTGTGTTTATTTTCGTGCTTGTTGCATCCTTAACTTGAATATGTATTATGATGGGATATGCATTGATGTTTATAAAATCATCTTTGTATACATGGCACATGCATTCATGACCAAAATATAAATGTATTACAAAAATAAAAAATATCTGACGACCGAAGCTGACTAGCTTGTTAACTTAAATACCCCTTTCCCCAGGCCATCCGAGATGGCGTGATCGAGGCCAACATCAACCACGAGAAGGGCTACGTGCAGTCCAAGGAGACCATGGACATCTACGGCACGCGGGAGCCGCAACTCGCCTTCCACCAGCGGATCTCCTTCTGCCTGGACATCCACAACATGTCTGTCAAGGTGTGTGTCTCAGTAAAAATAGCAATAAAGCACGCACATCCACAACATGTCTGTCAAGGTGCGTGTCTCAGCAAAAATAGCAATAAAGCACGCACATCCACAACATGTCTGTCAAGGTGCGTCTCAGTAAAAATAGCAATAAAGCACGCACATCCAAAGAATTGGGTGCTGGACGAAATTGTGAAGAAATGAAGAAAGGCCGCTACATCAATAGCTCCAAATATAATTTTATGTAATGTTTCTCACCAATAGCTCCAAATATAATTGTATGTAACGTTTCTCACCAATGAACGTGTGTGTGCGCGTTCTCTCCAAAGAGCAGGGATGTAGTGGAGGACCAAAGTAAACGCAGTTTATCCACCTCAGAGAAATAGAGTTTATCTACCTGTTATTATGACCACCGCGCAGCGAAGCGGCGGTCATATAGGTTTAGTCTTTTTTTTTTTTTTCCGCATGTCCAAATTTCCGTCAAGGATTCCCGTGACACTGTAAGACCGGGGTACACGAAACTAGGTGGGCATAAGACAACATTATTAACATTAGAATGAACTAAGCCTGCCTGTTAGCCTGGTCGGGACCAGGCTAGGTAGAGAATAAATCCCTTCCTTATGTGCCATCTCTTTTGTGAAAACAGGTCAAGGCTAAATTCATCCAGGATAACCAAAAAATCCCAGTTTAATCCCTTATCTAGGTTTTGTGAACCCCCCCTCTCTGGGCGTAGCCATCATGCTACACCAAAAGCTACAAATATAATTTTATGTAACATTTCTCACCAATAGCGGACTGGTGTGTGTCTCTCCCCTGCTATGGATAGTCTTACTCCTAGTGACACATCAAGGTCAGGTATGCCTTGTGTACGTATGGATTAGGTAATACCAGAGTGCTTGCGCAGGTCTGGAAAACTACAGAACTATGAAATAAAGCCTTTAAGATGTTGACTCTGTGTGGGTGAATTTCGTCATTGCAAATAAATGGTGACTGTTTAGATGACCGACTGGTGAAACGTTTCCTTTTACTCACAGGCCATGAGATTCCCGCCAAAAGCCTACAACAAGGACCTGGAGTCGGCAGAGGTACGGTTGTCTGTTGTCATGCTTTTGGGAATCACTTTACTCTCATTGGCTAATATCCTCATTGAATATAATCACCACTGCTGGGCGATATTCTAATAATAATATGCAATAACCCACACTGAATATTATCACACTGTATATAAAACCATATTTTGTATATAGCGTCTCAGAACTGTGCACCTTACCCCCCTCTTTTTTCCACTACTTATATACTATACTACGTATAGTGACAATAAAATGTATTCTATACATTGTATTCTATTCTATACATTATATTATATGCTATAAATTAAAATAAACATGCTGTCTGCTTGCCTTAAATGGGCTCCATCCTAAACCTACCCAGACGTATGATGACATGATGCATGATATGTATTTTGTAGAGTAGATTCAGATGGAATATGTTCACCCATACAGTAAATGTTGGATTCATCAACTGTGTGCGCGTGTATGTGTAAATAACATTTGATGTTTTGGTTTGGTCAGGAGCGGAGAGAGGTGTGTGTGTGTGTGTGTGTGTGTGTGTGTGTGTGTGTGTGTGTGTAAATAACATTTGATG
>NC_063210.1:24615552-24635552 GCF_017589495.1 Alosa alosa | reverse complement strand
ATTGCTTAAGAAACACTAAAGGAATTCCAGACATGTTAGTACAATTGTCCACGGTGTTCTTAAGGCAGGATGGCCAAGATCAAATGATAAAGAAGTGTTATACGTATGGAGTTTCTTCCTTATGGAGCATATTTACCGTAGAACAGATGGTCTGGACACCAGGTTGATATTGGCAATGTGTAAACTGTTTGTGATGGATTCTCAAGGGGAAGCTTATCAGTTGTGTTATTAAAACAGTTTTTTTTTTCTATAAAATGCTTTGTAGCTTGTCTTTTTTTGTGTGTGTGTAGACAAAAGTAGACTGCTTTTTGTTTATAAAACTGCCAAACAATTATTTCACAACTTCAGTGTCCTGGGGATTTTGAAGTATCCTGGTTTTGCGCATGTGAGCATCATATCCTGATTTCAAAACCCCAGATGAGTCCTTGTTCTGCTTTTGAGAAATCCGATTATGCTAGCTGGAGTACTCTGAAAGAAACCGGGATATTACATGTGTACACCTCATCCCTGACTCTGTAAACACATAAGATAACCGGGATATGCCTTATAACCAGGATTCTGAAGTGCATGTAAACGCATATCGATATTTTTTTAACTTTAGACTGAAGAGCCTCATGGCCAACACAAATGATAACAGCATCTATACTTCCTAAATAGTCTGTTTAACCTGTACAGTACAGTGGTCAATCCAAACCATGGTGGCCAAGCGGTGTTGCCATAATGTTAGTTGGTTCATTAATATGGTTATGGGATTTGGCAGACACTTTTGTCCAAAGCGACATACAAATAACAACGATACAATAGTTTTAACAGTGTTTTAAATTTAACAGTGAACAATTAAAGCTTGTAAGACATTCATGAGGATAGCAAAGATCGAGAACAATGTCAATTCAATCAATAGCCTAATGAAAAAAAAAATACTATGATAAACCATGATGCATAAGACACCCTTAATAAACTGAGTGCATGTTGAACAGATATGCCTTTGGATCCCTCTTGAAAGACCCAAAATTATGAAAGAAATGGAGAACACTGGGCAACTCATTCCACCAACATGGAACAATCCGTTTAAAACAAGAAGTGAAGTGCTGTGAATACTTTCTGCATGCACTGTACAACATGTTAGGACGAGACCAACAACCATAAGTTACATCAAAGTGGAAGAGCTATGGAACCATGCAAGTTGTATTTCTTCACCTGTCGCAGGAAGCACATCCTCTGCTGTGCCTTTTTGGTCAGGGCACTGATATTCAGCTCCCACTTCCTGGGTGAAGGAATGCCACCACACACTTATTAGCCAAAACTTTGAGTGAACTTTTGTTACCAGAAGTTCACTGAAATTATTGGCTAAGTGTGTGGTGGCAAAACACTGGCGTAGGCACTTCATTGTTGCCAGAATTTTGCTGGAAGTTTGCCTCTAGCAGCCTGCTTGTAGCCTGGCCAACATTGCCAAACTTCTTCTGGCAATATTTGAACTTATTTGTTGGAATTCATTTTGTCTCAATAATATTTGTAAATGTGCAGAGGGTGATCCACAAGTATTTCATGATTTGAATGCGTGTTTTGACATCCACAAATATATATATATATATTTTTACAAATATAGAGGTGTATTTGTAAATAATATGGCATTTGTAAAACTGAAAATTGCCTTTATGAAATGTGATTCCGCATTTGTGGATCACCAGCACACGCATTCCTCGCTTTCCAGTTTCCGCAGTTAAGTATTTTTGAGGCATTCTTTGGTGAAAGGCCGAATTCCCTGCACACAGACTTTCCAATCTTGTAGCCTAGAAGGGGTGATCCACAAATATTTCTTGATTTGCATGCGTGTTTTGATATCCACAAATAAAAAAATCCTATTTGCAACTTGCATGTTGATTTTTACATGTAGATGTGAATTTGTAAATGAAACGTTGTGCATATTGCTGCAAATGTGCTGCAACATTGCACAAAGTTAACCGTAACTGTTTGTTAGAAACCTAATTTGCAAATTGCATGTGAAAATATGACCTTGCCGCAAGCAACAGTTCACCAGAAACCTAATTTATGTACGCTAATAGTATTGCTAAGGAGGCTAGTTTGAGTAGACCTAGCAAGCAGGGGTGAAATTAAACGTTTTAAATGTAAAATGTGACCACCCATTGACAAGAAAATGGTGAACGTATTTAGTATTTTGTGTCTGTTAACTGCAGCCACATTCATAGTTTCGCATCATTTGGCTGGCGTCTGAATTTCCATCCCTTGTAGGCCTATAAAGGTGTATACATCATAGTTTCATACCTGCCCGACCGCCTTAAGTTAAAAAAAAATCCCCAAGCTGTTTTCTTCTTTCATATTTTCGCTACCGGGAATCGGGTGTAACCTGCATTGTTTTGTCTAAACCTAATTATTTCATGTCCAGTTTCCAGGGTTAGCTAACAGCGGGCAGATACTTCATGCATTCGTGCATTCTTTTAATGAGGCCATTATTTTGTGAATCATGATGGGATGCAGAAAAGTAGATCTGTGGTCTGTCACTCAAAAATCACTGAGTGCGTAGCCTTGTGTTAAGCAACAGCAATGGACGATGACGCATTCTGCTGCTGGCGAAAAGACAATAGGCTATAGGATTAAAAAATACTGGTGACCGCTAAATTGATATCATTACCGGGTCTTTCAACCCTGGTTATTTTTTTCAGAGGTTTTTACTATTTTGATAACAGATTATAGCGCATTTAGCCTACTTCTGGAGTTCTATAGATTTAGACTTCACGCTGATAAACCCAGGCTGCACCCAAGCAAACCATAGGCGCAAGCGCACTTCCCAGAACTTCCCCTAACACCGCAACAGATTGCGTCTTTTCAAGAATCCATTTCTTCACAATTATACCTTGGCTGTGTCATAACCTGGGAACATCTGAATTACTCCATCGGTTTTAGTCTACATAGAATCTTTGAAATACCCTCATACACATTTAGGCTACATATTTTTACTGTAGACAAATGGTTAATTTTTAAAGTCTGGTTAGGCAAGGCAAGTTTATTTAGCGCATTTCACACACAGGGAGAGCCTAATTCAATGTGCCTTGCATCTGTTATTACAGGGTTTTTGTATCGCTTAAATGCAAAATCTAAACATGTCACATAATTGCTGAAAGCTGTCTCTTAAAGAGCAAAATCCCTCATCATCTGAAATCCAAATATCCAAACCATCTCATGTGTTGATCCAAACAAAGAAAAACGTAAACTTTAGTCATTAGCCTACACAGTTAGCCTACACAGTCCACATTGGTCTTGGCACTTTTCCCACACTTTATTTCAGGTAGCCTAGTAGGCTCCTAGATTTCAAACTCTATGATTGGACAAGTTTACACTATGTGATTGACGTTTTTAACAGACCAATGTGCAGATTTGTGGTTTGCATTGATTGTGTGTGCAATAATGATAATGATATAAAACGTGTGGGCCGTTGTGTGTGTAGGCTATGTGTATGTGTGTGAGGGGTGTGTGTCCAGGAAATAGTAGCCTACTCTTAGTCATTATGATAAGGCCCATGCAATCAATGGAATTTCCCACGTAAGACTATAAGGATAGTTCACCTGCCTCATCAGTCATTCAGTCATTTAAATCGAAAAAGACAAGACAATTCATTCACCCCAAACTTCAAGACCGAAATAATGAAACACTTTATCTGTAAGTTGGAGCCTTATGTTTCTCTCTGACTATGAAACTGTAGCCTAAGCCTTTTAGCCATTTGTACATACGTACATAGGTCTTTTCAGTCTCATTTATTAATGCATGTTGCTTTTTAACTAAATTGAGTGTAGGCCTATATGCAATGGGCGCAATGTTGTAACAATGCAGATATGCGGTCGTATTGGGTTACGGTGTAATGAATGTGGTGCGCCGCTATGCAGAATGTTCTCCAGAAACTTCTGTGGGAGGAGACACGGAAACCCTTAATACACTGTTATCCTCATCTGGACTGCTAGTCTGGACCGCGCCAATTCTAGGATGTTTGCCTCAGTTTGCACATTGGAAGCCTGTTGTCTAACATTCTGGTGCTCCCCGCAGTTTTCACTCTGCAGTTGGCTTTGGTATGCGTCACTCGCGCAGCTCCCGTCGGACAAGGTCTGATGAGCGACTCGGAGTTATCACGCGTCATGGAAGGAGCGAAGAGTTTGGTGCGGAAGGTTCTGAGCGACATTCCAGTGGTTCACGAATCTTGCGTCTCTACTCAGGTAAGCGGCGTCTTTCTCACAGTCACGTCATTGGCCTTTGCATTAAAGTGATCTGACTAATCTTACATCAAATGCATTTTTAAAAGTGTTGCATTTCTAATGCAACACTTTTCTAAAACTCTGATCACTCCGAAAAAAAGCGTAAATGCGTAAAAAAAAACTCCTAATAATTTGTCAATTAATTTCTTGTAGGCTGAATGTTTTCAGTTTGCCTACTTAATATTTTGTTTTCCATCCCCAAGCGCTGGCTTGATTTTTGAGCCTTTGAACAACTCCTGTTTTTGTTTATGCGCAAGGCAGGCCTCGACACGCTTGCAAACGCAGGAATGTGTGTCTTTTCCTTAAAGCACTAAAACGAGGCCCATAATGATTTGGGGTTGCAAGGGGGCATAGCCAGAGCCTTTCCTAGAGCAGAACTCATTAAAGGCTTTCCAGATTTGGTTTAGTGAGGCCAGTGGCGGGCCCATGATTTACTCCAGGCCTTATCTGATCCAGAGAGGTGTGTGTGTACTGTGACCAAATTATGAAGAAAGATAACCTTTAGATAATCAAAAGAGGAATTCCATGACTCCATATGAATTATGTGAGTCCTTTGGAATATACTAGCATTGTACGTTTTTTCCCGCTTGACTCTGTAATCATGGCAATGCTTTTGTCCCCACCCTTTACAGGGCTTGACCCTTGATCCCTCTGGAGATTCCATGAATCTGGAGTATATGGTCAACCTACTGGAGATCCCCTCTGCACCCAAACTCAAGGCCCTTGCTGCAGACTTCACTTTGGTAGGTCATATGTGTGAACCACTGTGTTTGCAATTCCGCTTAATTAGGTACATGTAGACTCCATTGAAGACAGAAATGTGTTCCTTTGTGTTTCTGGTCTTTCTTTTTTTCTTTCTTTTTCACATTTCTATTTTAGTATCTTTCTTTTTTACGTAATTAATAATTATTATAGTATAGTATGGTATAGTACAGTACATAATAGTGAGTAGCCCTACTAGTCAGGGTTGTGCAAAATTTAAATAGCAATTCCCCTTCCTGTTTGCTACCTTAATCGAAATGCAAGTGAAATTCAAGAATTGAATTGGAATTTAAGAGCCAGTTTCAATTCAATTCTGGAATTGTGCACAACCCTGCTACTAGTATATCAGTGACTTCTAGACCCTGGCTGATGTGTTCTTCTCTTTGCTGCCCCCTGCAGGAGATGAGCCTGAACCACATGGCGGAGGGCCTGCGCATGTACAGTGGGCTGCTGCAGGTGGTGTTGGGGCGTGTGGCCTCCTCGCAGACCGTCGCTGACCTCCGGGCCGACATCAATGACCTGCAGGCTCAGGTGCAGAAGGTGAGAGTCGTGTCCGCTCCTACAAAGATGGCATCTAGAGCTCTTAGCTCTATGTAAATATGTAGCTGTAGAAATGTGTACAGTATTAGTAAAGGTATTTGGCCAACGCATTTGTCTGAATTGGCTGATACATACTGTATATTGCATAAGTTTACTATATAGATAACATATTCCCGTAGTCCCAAACTTGTATGTCTGTATGCATGTATGTATGTATTTATGTGCATGTATGTATATATATGCATGTAATATATGTATGTATGTATGTATGACCAGTATATATGCAGTACAGTATGTAATGTTATGTTATGTTATGTATGTATGTATGTATGTATGTATGACCAGTATATATGCAGTACAGTATGTAATGTTATATTTATTTTTTGTGTTTTTGTGTGTGTTTGATGTAGATTCAGGTGCTGTCCCACGTCTCGTCCGTGGAAGCCCAGACCGACGTCTCTGGCCTGTCTTCTCGGCTGACCAGTGACTACGAGGTGCAGGTGGCCACCCACGTCATCCTGGCCCACCTGCGCAGCTTCTCCCAGGACGCATTCCGCAGCCTCCGCAACATCGCACACACCAGTAGCTGAAGTCGCCCCCCCCGGGGTGCAATCTCACCACTGCTGCAACACAGCTGGAGTTAAGACTCAGGCTCTAAACTGATGTTGCTGTTGTAGTAGTAGTAGTAGTAGGCCTTTATTGTCACATAGTCACAAAGTAACCAGCGAAATTAAAATTGCTGCTGCTGCAGTGGAGAATGGTCATTTGAGGACTCGATTAACACTTAGACCTCCATTTTATTTTTTATACTGTTTACGCAGAGGAATGGTGTTCCAGAAGCAAAACGTTTTGGAAAGAAGAATATCAATATTTTGGAGATTTCATTTTTGTTTTTCCCAATTGGTGCCCTCCCAGAATAACATTTAACAGAATACTGCAGGCTGCTATTTTTGAAGTGCATGTCAGTTTCAGAGAAGAAGGAAGATATGCAATCCCAGCTGGCTCATGAGAGTCGCCCCTTGACCTGGAGGAGAAGATCATGCCCTAAAGCCCCATTCACACATGCCACAATTCACTCGTCGCTTGTCGTCTCAAAAGTTGAAATTATTTGAACTTTATCGCTTCTGATGCGGTCTGAATGGGGCTTAACAGAAGAATTTGACACTAGCCCGAGAGGGCGGCTCTTGCTGGGGGCTTGTCTGTTGATCAAACGCCCCCGTCAAGGTCTAGGGCAAGAGGAGTCTCTCATGAAGAATTGCCCCTTTTGCCCCTCTTCAGCTCAAACAGCACCTTTTTCACTCTCCGCCAGCCCCTTCTTCCTGCCCCAGTATTCCTCAGCCCTACCAAGAGAATTTTTAAAATGTGCTTAATTTATTTACATGTTTATTTATACACTATTTAATGCATTCTAATATTTTAGAATATTTATACTATTTCTGATATTTTATTATAATATTTTATTTATTTATTATTAACATTTTTATTTATTGCTTACTGAAGTAAAAGTCCTTGTGAGAGTCATACAATCTCGCTCACTCACCAAGTCTCTGGTGCAACTCGCTTGCTGCGATTGAGCAACATGCTCACGCAGAGTCAACAAGGCACGGCGCCAAGACTGTTGATGTCATTAGCCTCGTCACGCCACGAGAACATTCTCCTATTGAGCAATGTGGTAGTGTGGAAGCTGCTGACTCAAAGCCGTGTCAGATCTGCCCTCTCCACTTCCTGAGACCGTTTGATTTGGTGAGTAATGCCATATGAAAGAAAACACAGTTGTGTTTTTATGCTTTGATAATGTCTGGAATATCCCTTGGGTAGTATACGTGATACCCAAACGTGATGTCCTGAAACACTGTCTTTGTAAGGGACTATGTCTCATGTTTATGAAAGTAGTATGCTCTTTGTCATCATCTAGCCATCTTTGTTAACAGCAGTTTCAGTCGTAATCGCACACTAGCCACACGCACGCACGCACACACACACACACACACACACACACACACACCCACACACGCACACACACACACACACACACACACACACACCCACACACACATTGTCTCTTTCTCTCTGTCTCTCTCACTCACACACACACACACTGTCTCTTTTTCTCTGTCTCTCTCTCTTTCTCTCTCTCTCTCACACACTCACACACACGCACAAGACTTAAGGACGGAGGGATGAGTAGGGAGCTTAGTAATCCAGTAGTGTGGAAAGCCTCTTCTTTATAAGAGGAGTAACCTGTTGTGCCCTATGGGCTAGTAACGTTTGAGGAGAGGAGCAGGCATTTACAGAGCCTATGTGCAGTTGTAGGTAGCCTACACATGTCTGTTTACTACAGTGGAATGCAGATTTGTATTCAGCCAATAATTCATTCATTCATCTTCATTTTGTAACATCATGTATTTTGAATACTGTAGGTGAATACTATATGGATTTTTGACAAGCAATGTTTACTGTTATGTTCAGATATAATTGATTTGGCCTATACTAAACTGATTTTGTATGTGTGATTTGGGGTGATGAAGACAGTATTTGTTATGGACCTATTTGTGTGCTCAATATTTTCGGAAATAAATGTGACAAATACTTGAAACTTGACTTTTTTTTTACTTCAACAATGTTACTAACATTGTTAATCAACTACATTACAACTACGTCAATCGCATTTCGATATCCATGTATATGCCCAAGACAGCCACCATTTACAATCCATCATGAAACATTCATGGTAGGGTAAGCGATTTCTAACATATTCTAACAATATGTAGCATTTAGCAATTATGTGCTCTCGCTAGTATTTCATTGTCTGAGTAGCCCACACTGTAAGAAACCCAGTCTTCTTACACGGCCCTGGCTCTGTGAACAGGAACTAAGAGAAAGTGGGAGCAGCCTGGCTCTCTAACAACAACAACACACTGGAGTTTCTCCAGGAGCACTCCAGGGGTGTGTGATGACTCCTCTCACCCATGGTGGTTTAGTTTGGTCTTTGGTTCAACTATAATATAAGTTGCTTTGGACAAAAGCATCTGCTAAGAAACATAGACGTACATAATCTCTGACTTACTGATTTATCAAAATACCCTCACACTCATGCAAATGTTTAATTCTCAAAAGACACTAAGGTCTTCTTTAGTAGTAGTAGGCTATTACATGTAAACATCCCCCCGTTCACATAAAAGGGAAGGCTGTCTGTATCATCTGTACTGATGAAGATCTATTGGCAAAGAACAAACTACGTAGAACAAATAGGGCTAGTTATTAGTTACCATTATGTGTTTAATTCTACAGTGTGTGAGTGCTGTATGACTGCTGGCTATTTATATGTTTTGTCCTATATGTCACCTGCCGAGGGACTGCAGATGAAAAGTAGTTACTTTTACTAACTCTGGCATATTTACATGGTGTTTTTTACACAATGTTCATTCATATGCATGGTCCCTATCAAATAAACCAATAAAATAAAATACAAATATATAAATAAATAAGGAGCCTACAATCAAAATGATCCACTTGTACTCTTTAAGGCAGGGCACTACAGATAGCAAATGTTTCCCCATGTAGGCTATTGGTCCCTTTTAAGATTTTTGTACACTAGCCTTCTGTATGCCTTTTTTTACTGTAATGGAAAGATGTTTTATTTATTTATTCTGTTTTAGGCAACCTGTGGGCAGCCGTGGCCTACTGGTTAGCACTTTGGACCTGTAACCGGAGGGTTGCCGGTTCGAACCCTGACCAGTAGGCACGGCTGAAGTGCCCTTGAGCAAGGCACCTAACCCCTCACTGCTCGAGCGCCGCTGTTGATGCAGGCACTTCACTGTGCCGGGATTAATGTGTGCTTCACCTCACTGTGTGCTGTGTGTGTTTCACTAATGCACAGATTGGGATAAATGCAGAGACCAAATTTCCCTCACGGGATCTAAAAAGTATATATACTTATACTTATACCATCTGCATCGGTAAATGTATCCTAAATTCACAAAACAAGCTAATCTTAAGCTTAAGATTTTAGGGGGAAATACTGTCTGTATGTAAGTAGGTAAGTCCTGTGGTGATATTTTAAAGTTTTTTTTTCACCTGCTGTGGAAGAAATGTGTGCAAAGTAGATACAAATGTGACAGTATTCACCTGTTGTATTTCCCTTTAAGTGCTGTAAATGAACCTCTTTATCTACCACGGTAAATAATAAATAATATTATAATAAATAAATATATTTATTAAATAATAAATAAATAATATTATAATAAATAATAAATGATGTTTGAGAACTTTAATTTCCATAATAGGACTGAAGGAGTGAGCTAACATGCCTCTGTGTGCATGTGCCTGCTCACCAGAACTCATTTAGAAAAGTGTTGCATAGAACCATCCTTCATTTGATCTTAGGTCATTTCTGAAATGATCGTATGTGTGATTCAGAGTAAATGAATGTACATACAAAAACGTGCGTCCGCCACTCTTCCAGATGTGCCCATTATAAATCACAAATGAATGTCAACTTGTGCGCAGCCGGATGGTTTTGGGTCTCCGCCTTGTAAGCACCCCCTCATCAATATCATTAGCATACGCACACTCGTTTTCTCTGAACCACACTTGCGTTCATTTCACAAATCATCTTAGATCAAATGAAGGATGGTTTCTACGCAAAATGCTTACAAATGAGGCCCCAAACCTCATGCCATGCATGTCCTTGAGACGTGGGAGTGCAGTTGTGAGGTGAGAGCAGAGAACATGAGCTAGAGGAGAGGTCATGAGATGAGTTGAGGAAGATGGAGATCATGTTCCATAAGGATCATATTTATTTTCTTGTACCTGCAAAACAAGTAGGCATGTGAAACATATAAAACGATATGATGGTTTGTGATTTATGGAAAGCTTTTCCTCATGACACGCCGTAGTGCCATTTTCACAACTGTAGACTGATTGACCATAATATCCATTTACTATAGAGAGGAGAGACAAGCAGAGAGGGTGCAGTTGTGAGATGAGGTGATAATAGAGAACATGAGAGGAGAGAAGAGAGGGTGCAGTTGTGAGATGAGAGGGTGCAGTTGTGAGATGAGATGAGATGGAGAACATGAGAGGAGAGCAGAGAGAGTGTAGTTGTGAGATGAGATGAGAATAGAGAACATGAGAGTAGAGTTCATGATATAGAGGAAGTGGAAGGTCATGTTCCATAAGGATCATATTTATTTCCTTGCGCTGTAAAACAGGGAGGCATCCTGTTCAAATAGCTTCAGGCAATCTTGCCTGACCCCCGACACTATATTAGCCACAGAGACATAAAACTGCTCCAACTGGTCTCAGAGATGTAGAAAACATATTGTGTAATGCTGGTAAGAGCACAACATAATATTCCCCCTTAAGTATATAATGTTTACGGCATTGAGACGAAATAAACATTTTTGGTGAAAGCCAATCTGCAGAACGCTACACTGTGTATAAGGTCTACAAGTGATTAGTCAACATTTCTTGATTTGTCATTTAGATCAGAGAAAAAAAAACAGGTTCATGCAAGAGACCATTTTTACTGGTAATGTTTCTAATGTCTGTTATAGTCTATAACCACAACCCCTAGACGTGAGTATTTCATTATACTTAATTGAGTGCTTAACAATGGGTACAGGTTCAAGTCCTGAACCAGCCATTGCAACTCTGCGATTCACTTTACTTTTAGGCCCAATTTGAGTTGCTTTAGATGTCCGATAAATGTATATGTCCGATAAAAGTTAGTGTCTGATAAATGTTTCTTCAATGCATAACTAATGCTAAATCTTGATTCAATGTTGAACTGACTCTTTCAGGAAGCAAAAGACAACAAGAGTCATCTAATCAGACTGTTGACATGCATGCAGCATATCAACCGCACGTAAATGCATCCTTTATTCGTTAACCCAACACAGCCGTGAAAAACAGAAACCCTAGCAACGGTGCAGAACCAGGAAGCAGATGCGGTCCCGACGGCGGCAGCCATGTCTTTCTCATCTGAGTGGAGGGAAGTGAAACAGTCGTCCAAATCCTTCTGATTGTCAGAAAGGAGGAGGGGATAACGGCGAGGTTTGTCGAGGCTCCGCTCATTTGAGGCGAGGGGTCCGGAGGCAGCCCGTGTGTGACAAGAGAGAGGGGGAGCGTGAAAGAGCAGGGCATTGTGGGTACAGGAAATGATGTGAGAACTGGAACTCTCCTTCAATGGTGTCCTCAGGCCTCATTTCCGGAGTGGAGTTTATTTTCATTGAGCCCAGACAACAAGCACACCAATAAATATCATGTACACGTCCTTGGCAGCGAACAGAGCTTTTATATACGCCAACATGCTCACACACCCACACTCACACTCACACACACACACACACTCTGTCTTTCTCTTAAACACTCACTTACTCACACATATACACCCACACACACACACGCTCTGTCTTTCTCTTAAACACTCACTCATGCATGCCTACTCACACATATACCCCCACACACACACACACAGCAGCATCATACATTAATAATTCTAGGCCCATACATGTGCACTTTGACTCATCTTTTCCTCTGTATGTACATCATGGCTTTGAATGAAAGATATTATTAGATATTAGACACCTTTCAACGGCAACAAGACGCGCTGGCAAAACGGATTAAGTGTGTTATCAAGTATAACTGTGTTGTGCTTATGTGACTGTGTACAAAGTAAAGCAGATTAGCCAAAATGGGTCATGTGTGGGCATATTGGTTACTATAAAAAAAAAGAACATTTTGTAAAATTTAAATGTCTTTATGTGTGTGTTTGTGTCGGCCTTTACTAGAACACATTTTTTAAAGGTGTTTCTCTTAAGACTTAACAGTTCATGTCCTGGTAAAAGATATGACCAATATGACCACACCGAACATTAAATTAAAATCAACCGAACATGGCACTTCTCATGTCATAAACATAATTCACCTAATAACCTTTACTTGTCCTTCATAAACATAAGCCACCTAACTTCAAAAACATAAGCCACCTAATGACCTTTACTTGTCCTTCATAAACATAAGTCACCTAATGACCTTTACTTGCCCTTCACAAACATAAGTCACCTAACTTCATAAACATAAGCCACCTAATGACCTTTACTTGTCCTTCATAGACATAATTCACCTAATGACCTTTACTTGTCCTTCATAAACATAATTCACCTAATGACCTTTACTTGTCCTTCTACATAACATGGAAGAATCAGAAACAGAAGAATCACAACACCTTCCAACCATCTTCACCTCTTTAGCTTGTTTGAAACAACAACACATAGTCTCACAAATAAACAAAATCTCATCCACCAAACAACACAGAGACCCACAGAGAATCAAAGATGGGGAATTTGCCAAATCAAGCACATTAAGCAATTCAGTTATAATGAAAAAAGTCAGTCACTCTTCTTTTCTTTGACATGATTGGAGCTTCAGATTTGGCAGGGATCTTCCTCTTTGCTGCTTTGTCTTCAACTTCATCACACTGACATGCGACATGACGTGCAACGTGTCCCAAATACCACAGTCTAGCCCAGCAGCTTCCTGCGCCGCTCCAAAAGGTGGCGCCATTCTCATGCCAATCTAATGCCATGCTGATGCCCCACTGACTTACACTAAGGAGAATGGGGTCTCTGGCATTGCTGGACCTGGAACACGTGGTATTTCACTATGTACCGTTGCCGTCGCGGGTCGGAGCATGGCCCTTATTGCCGACGCACCCCCTTAGCGTTAAATGGTCCCAGTACATGACCATTTAGGAAAAAGGGACTTCCTCCATAGTGCTCCTTTAACTCCCCAGCCTGGGTGGGTGGGAAAAGGAAAGGACCAGCCATCTGGAGGCATCTGGTTCCTGCAGCATGGCTCCTGCTCTTCCCTCCACTGTTTTCTTTTATGTTACATTATTGTCCATCATTCAGCCAAACTGGCTTCTCCAGAGTGACCTACAGTGAACTAACTACAGGGACAGACTTCCTCACCACTAGACCACTAGACTACTGCCACCTTTCTCTCTTCCCTGCTCTGGATGAACTGAAGGAAACATGGCTGGTAAAGCAGTCAAAGGTCAAAGGTCAATGGGGCAGGTGTGGACATAGATAGCTTTCTAATATCTATAATTGTGGACAGGTCATGGGAGCCATCTTGTTCTTGGTAGTGCTGATCTTTCTTCAGCTGTTTCTCTCTTGTATACAGAGCCTTCTAAGGGTCAAGACAGGATTTTTTTTATGTGAAAATGACATTGTTTTAGCTACTTTTGCATTTCCTTACAATACTTTTCCAATTCCCTCGCAATAAGTTTTGCATTCCCCGAGAGTACTTTTGCGTTTCCCTTGTCATTATTTTTGCATTGCCTCGCAAAGTCAAAAGCATTGTGCCAAACTATTAAGGCGGAATGCAAAAGTATCGAGAAGGAACAGAAGGATACAAAATAAGCTCAAAAGGAGCCCAGAAAAAAAAAAAATCGCCACCAATGACCCTTATGGGGATCCGTACTTGTAGACTCTCAGTGAGCTGGTGGAGAGAGGGGTGTCGGTAATGACGGGATAAATCTGAGCTGGGACGGGGGAAGTTGAGCTCTTGCGCTACCTCCTGGGACAGTGGTGACAGGAAAGTGAGGGGTGTGGTGTCTAGATCTTGCACTACCTCCTGGTACGGTGGTGACAGGAAAGTGAGGGGTGTGGTGTCTAGATCTTGCGCTACCTCCTGGTGCGGTGGTGACAGGAAGGTGCTCACTGCTCCTGGTCTTTCTTGAGCTGTTCCTGGGTGAGTAATGAAGTTATAAAGTCTAGCTCTTGCGCTGCTCCTGGGCCGGCGAGGATAGTGGTGAGGCGAGGAGAGTGGGGTGTGGAGTTTAGCTCTTGCGCTGCTCCTGGGGCGGTGATGACAGGATGAATCTGAGGAAAGGTGAAGGCTGTGGAGTCTAGCTCTTGCGCTGCTCCTGGGGCGGTGATGACAGGATGAATCTGAGGAAAGGTGAAGGCTGTGGAGTCTAGCTCTTGCGCTGCTCCTGGGGCGGTGATGACAGGATGAATCTGAGGAAAGGTGAAGGCTGTGGAGTCTAGCTCTTGCGCTGCTCCTGGTCCTTCTTGCGCTGTTTCTCCCTCTGCCGCTCCAGTTTGCCCAGGGCCTTGCGCTCTTTCTCGGCCGCTGCATGGATGTCTTTGATTCGCCGCTTCAGAGTGTTGCGGTCTGATGAATTCACCACACCCAGACCCTACGACGAGAGAGCGAGAGAGAGAGAGAGAGAAATTAAAAAAACAAACTCAAAAACCCAAACCAAATAAAAAAGATTAGACCACTGGGTTGGATTTACACAGGTATAGTTATCAACTGGCTCAGATCATATCTACAAGAAAGGAGCTTCTTTGTACTGTATCTGTGTACTGTATTACTAAATCAGCTTTTTACCACCTCAAAAACAGTGCTTAACTAGTGGGCAGCCATGGCCTACTGGTTAGCGCTTCGGACTTGTAACCGGAGGGTTGCCGGTTCGAACCCCGACCAGTAAGCACAGCTGAAGTGCCCTTGAGCAAGGCACCGAACCCCTCACTGCTCCCCGGGCGCCGCTGTTGTTGCAGGCAGCTCACTGCACCGGGATTAGTGTGTGCTTCACCTCACTGTGTGCAGTGTGTTTCACTAATTCACGGATTGGGATAAATGCAGAGACCAAATTTCCCTCACGGGATCAAAAGAGTATTTATACTAACTTGGCCAATGTCAAAATATGATTTAGGAAAACTCATTCATGCATTTATCTCCAGCAGGGTTGATTACTGCAATTTTCACAGACCTTTGTAAAAACAGCTTCAGATGATACAAAATGCAGCAGCTAGGATTATCACGAAAACTAAAAGAACTGACCACATTACTCCAATTCTTAAGTCTCTGCACTGACTTCCAGTAAGTCACAGAATGTACTGCTTTTCTATAAATCAGTAAATGGAGCAGGACCTAAATACCTATCAGTCTTGCTTCAGCAGTACACACCTGCTCGACCTCTTAGGTTTCAGGAGAAAAACTGTTGTATAAAATTATCACTATGGTTTGATAAAGACGTCATCGGAGGCTCTACTCAAAAACAGCTAGTATGAGAGAAAACGAGTGCACGATATGTAACCCATGAACAATGTGTGACCTGTGATCACTGTATAAACCCCTGAACTTTGTGTAAACCTCTGAACTTGTGCTATACGGTGAAAAGTTCGCACCCTTGGCAGCAATAGTGCTGACTTGCGAAGATAAGACTGAACAACGATCTTTTCATAACGCCACCTGTGGGTTCGAAGTTGCCAAATGTTGTGTCAGCATCTTAGGAGGGGTATAAATGTTGGTGTTCAACAATTGTTCGGGAGTGTGATCGTGCGATCCACTCAGGCTTTGCGCTATGTATTCATTCAGGGGCGGAGCCAGAGGGGTGGCTCCGGGTGGCACAGGCCACCCTTGAGATTCGATTGGCCACCCCAGGTGTCACCCCCAAATCTTAGTCTACGATTGGTCATTAACATGGTCTAAGGCGGGACCTTTCTTGATGCACTTGCAGCAATTTGAAGTGTCAGACATCAGAAATGTAAGTGGCAAACACGCTTGCCTTTATTGGCCTGCGGCACAATTGAACTGCAGACCGAAAGGTTTCCCCGATCAGGAAATACTCCTTAATTCGCAACTTTGTGTAGGCTTAACAGAGGTAGCCTAAATATAGTGCCTATGGCGATGGCAGCTTTAAAAAAAAAAAAAACATTTATTTCACTTGTCTCGCTGGACTGAAGGCAGAATGTGGGCTGTTGCACAAATAGATGAATGAGGGTCGGGAGATTCCGTTAACAAAAACCTAAAGTTTTGCTAACATTTTCTCCATTATTATCGTAAAATATGTCTCCATGCAGGGCAGGGCTGGTTCTAACCTAGGCTAGTTACCCCACGTGAAAATGTTATTAATAATTTGCCCAGACTTGTTGTGATCATAATATTGAGATTCAGGCAGATGAAATTGCTCACATACACAATACACTCCTTCATACCAACCTCAAGTTTCTTGAGAAAATAAACAAATAGACAAAAAACAGGTCAAATTATTTTAACAGCTACAAAAATAGATGGCCATAGATATAAGTTATTGTGGGGGAAATCTCTTGGATGAGTATATTTGTATATCTTCATTTACATTAATAGAATATAATAAAATTGATTATATTTTATGATAATATCCCATGGTGAAATTTGTTTTAGAACAGCATAGCCCAGTGACAGACAACTTAGATAATTAACTTTAATATGTTTGTATTACATTTTATTCAAATACAAAGAAATTTTATGTGATACTAAGGTATTTGTGTTTTTTTATCCTTCAATTTATGAGTATGGTGTTTGCGTCTGGTTTCCCTAATGTATTTGTGCTAATTTCACATCTTGAGCCTGTTTCTGTTTATCTGGATGTTTTGCCTCATGCCACCCTTGAATTAATCAGTGCCTCACTAGTGCCACCCTTGTTAAAAATGTCTAGAATCGCCACTGTATTCATTAAAGGAATTTTGCACAGAACTCTGCCGGACTTTTGCGCCTTCTTTTTGGGATACGTTTTTGACTTCAGCACTTATAATGGTGTATTTTTGTTACGTTGTAGGCAAGATGTTTGGACTTAATTTCTGGCCCGAGTCTGAATATCTGCCACGACAAAACCTGTTAGTAAAACCTGCTGTTAGAACTAAACATGGTGAAGCACCTATCAAAAAGGCCCATCTGTAACCAGTTTTAAATCTAGACTTAAGACCAAACTGTTCTCAGATGCCTTCTGCTAACTGCACAAATTCTGCTAACTGTTACAAATTCTGAATCTGTCTTAATTATTCTACCTTGTGTCTTGTATGTTGTCTTTTTAATTATTCTTTATTTTAAAATGATTTTTCCTTGTGTGTTTTATGTGTTCTTTTTTTTGTGATCTGTACTTTGTAAACTATTCTTTGACTATTGCCCTTCTATGCTTTTGTTTGCTATTACTGTTTGCTTTTGTTTATGTAAAGCACATTGAATGACCTCTGTGTATGAAGTGCGCTATATAAATAAACTTGACTTGATTTGACGACTCACTAATTTGATCCCTACAATGGCAAAATAAGTATAAGCCAGAACTGTTTGGCCAGCTCCAAACTGTAGGCTAGTGAGTGCAGGACGGGCTGATAACCAACCTGAACTTGTAGGCCTAAATGACGAGAACAGCATAACTCCACCCCCTTTATGATTTCCTTGTAACTGTCTCATACCAAATAGGAAATGCAAACAATGATATGCCCCCCCCCCCTCCCCATGTGCGCTCTAAGTAGCTGTTCCAAATTATGTTTTGGGAAATCCGATTCAAGTCAATGGTGTGTTTTACTAGCATTGTGAAGTGCCGTACAATACGGTAAGGCAACGCTTGTCAACACAATGAAGAGCCGTATAATAAGGTAATGTAATACATGTCAGCACAATGAAAAAGTCATTTTGAACCTGGCTTTATCCAATGTTCAGATTTAGTTTTTTTTTTTTTTAAAGTATATGCAAATCAGCACATCTTTAATTACATCATGCCTAATTTGCATATATAAACATTACAGAAAACTTGTAATACATGTTTTCATATTAATGTAAGTAATCAACTGGGGAAGTTTCATAGTGATATCTACTAGTTGATTTGTTTTACCCTATTCACCTGTGGTGCCTCGCCTTATATGCAACACATTGAACAAGAAAGGCTCAATATCGATTGAAGGCTTAATTGCTCAAGGGATATCACCAGGTACCCTCTCTCATCTTATTGAGTTACCCCTTGGCTACAAGAAATAGCAAAAAAAGAAAAAGAAAAAAAAACTTCACCTAAATTATGGTATTTGGCTGCTGGACTAAACATTTGGTCTGAATCCCCAGCAAAATTGTCTGACGACGCCTCTGGTGAGAGCAGAGGAGAGAGAGAAGAGGAGAGAGAAGAGGAGAGAGAAGACAAGATGAAAGAGGAGAGAAGAGGAAAAGAGAAAGGAGGAGAGGATATGAGAAGAGAGAGGAGGAGAGGAAAAGAGAGAGAAGGGGAGGAGAGAGGAGAAGAGAGAGAAGAGAGAGGAGGAGAGGATATGAGAAGAGAGAGGAGGAGAGGAAAAGAGAGAGGAGGGGAGGAGAGAGGAGAAGAGAGAGAAGAGAGAGGAGGAGATGAGAAGAGAGAGGAGAGGAGGAGAAGAGAGTAGGAGAGGAGAAGAGAGAGGAGGAGAGGAGATGAGAAGAGAGAGGAGGAGAGGAGATGAGAAGAGAGAGAAATTAACTGAAAAGAGGAGAGGAGAAACTGCAGATTAAGAAGACAAAAAGGAGGAGGAGGGTGGTCTAAAAAACCTGTGAACTCAGACGAACCTTCTAACAAATTTGAATTTGCTCTGCAGGTCCGTCTGGAAACAGCCCATTGACGCTCCAAATCATGGTTCCAAATCACCAAAAACCCAGGATCCAAGCTAACCTAGCTCCCTGTGCGCTACACGTGTTTGTTGGCAGAGCCAGACACTAACTGGCCCTGATCGGGGCTGAATCAGGGCCGGACCGGGGCCAGGTCCAGGAGAGACGTCCCTCCCTGGCCTCCCGGGGCTCACCTTGAGCTTGGTGCTGTCCATCTGAAGCAGCTGCTCGCCGTCGATGTCCTGGTCGGTGAACTCCGGGACGTACTGCTCCATGTTGAGCCCACGCAGCCACTGGCACACCTGCTGCGTGCTCCACGACGACACCAGGCACAGGGGCTCGTCCCCATGCTGTCAGAGAGGGAGGGAGAGATGGAGAGGGGGAGAGAGAGATGGAGAGAGGGAGAGCGAGTGGGAGGGAGAGATGGAGAGGGGAGAGAGAGATGGAGAGGGGGAGAGAGAGATGGAGAGGGGGAGAGCGAGTGGGAGAGAGAGAGAGGGAGGGGGGGAGAGATGAGGGTGGAGTGGATGATAGATAAAGAGAGAGAAAGACATAGAGAGAGAGAGAGAGAGAGAAAATATATATATAGAGAGAAGTGCAAGATCGATAGAGAGAGTGAGAGAGAAAGGGAGATAACCATAGTACAGTTAAGTTCTTGAAAGACAGTACTACGGTATACACACAGTGGCTATAGTACACATATACAGATAGAAGTTTGCTTTCAATGAAAAACTATTCAATTTCCTTGCACTACTTATACACTGAATTCCCTCATCAGTGTGTCCATCATGAACTATTCTCTACATGAACTGACTCTGGTTTCCATGTTGTAAGGATGGATGCCCAGCAGGGGGCAACAGTGTCTCAGATCATGCAAGCACAGCCAGATGAGACCACTGAAATGAGAAACAGCGCCACACACTGGTGGTAGGACACATTTCTAAAGACAGAGTGGATTTGGGGAGTCCATTTAGTCAGGGCTGTTGAAGAGAAACTCAGATGAACAGCTGATGAACAGTCTCTTAGATG